>NC_031969.2:1204078-1491735 GCF_001858045.2 Oreochromis niloticus
AAACTAAAGAACTCAACTAAACCAAACACGCACAGGAGGAGGAACACAAAGCACAAAGAAAGATGGCAGAGAGACGCAGACTGAACACCGGGTTACACAGAATTCTGCAGACGGACATGGAGTAAAACAGACGACGCGACAGAGAGCACAGGAAAACACAGGGCTTAAATACACAGGGGAGTAATCAGGGAATGGGCAACAGGAGGGAGACACAGCTGGGAGAAATGAGGCTAATGAGACAGGGGAGAGGTAAAACTGAACACACTGACATGAGACATGAACTTTCAGAATAAAACAGGAAACACACAGACACAGAGAACCAGACAGGACACTGAACTAGACAGGCAGACTCACGAGCGGACACAGTGACACCATAGACAGACGGAGGGAACACAGAAGTGGGAGCAGGCAGGCACAGAACAAAACCTTAACAAATGGCAAACCTCAACCAAAGATATAATAGGATAAACAAGCACAGGAAATAATATAAAGAAACACAAAACACTGAGTAGACAGACTCAGGACCATGACAATTTAAGTTATTACTATTGTGCTAAGTCATAGCATTTCTGCTGCTTTTCAGTATTTGTGCTAAATACAGCATTTCTGCTATTTCATAAGGTTTGTGCTAAATACAGCATTTCTGATAAATCATACTATTTCTGCTATTTTATAAGATTTGTGCTAAATATAGTATTTCTGCTAAAACATAGTATTTCTGCCAAATAGTATTTTTGATTAATTATAGTTTTTCTACCAAATTATAGTACAGTATTTCTGCTTTTTATAGGATTTGTACTTAATATAGTATTTCTGCTTAATTATAGTATTTCTGCTATTTTATACTATTTGTGCTAAAACATAGTATTTCTACTAAATGCAGTATTTCTGGGTAATCATAGTATTTCTACATATATCTGCCATCTCCCCATGGAGTCAATCCTCTGAGAGGACTGTAATATTCAAATTTACATATCAGGGCCTGCACGACTTCCCAGCCAGCCAATCACACCTGAGGGCTGACACATTCAAATTTGCAGAATGGGGCCTGCATGGCTTCTAAGCCAACCAATCATCTATGTTATATATCTATAATATTTCATATTTTTATTTTAAATGGTAAACATTTCAAGATTCCCCCATGTCTTCTGAACAAAACGGTCTAAGAATGACCGTTCTAGCCCCTACGGTTAAGAAATTAAGGCCATTTGTTCGAGGGGAATCCTGAATGTCAGTAATACACTGACGAAAACTCATACCTCTCTCTGTGTCTGTGTGTGTAAGGGCTGATTACAGCAGGTACAGCTAATTTAACTGACCTAGATATACCAAGCCCAGACTCTTAACAGCTCCTGTTCCCTTTGCGCTCTGTGTATGTGTGTGTGTATCAATATTTCTCCTATGTTAAAGTATTACTGCTAGTAGTACTTCTACTACAGCTTAGTACTTCTGCTCAATCATAGTATTTCAGCTAATTCATAGTATTACAGCAAAATCATTCTATTTGTGGTAAAAGATAGTATTTGTAGGACATCATAATATTTCTATTATGTTGTAATATTTTTGCTAAATCATAGTATTTCTGATTTGTTATAGTATTTCTGCTAAATTATAGTATTTTTGCAAAAACATAGTCTTTGTGCAAAATCATAGTACTTCTGCTAAATCATAGTATTTCTGCTTTTTAGCGGAAATACTGTCTTTTAGCAGAAATATGTGCTAAAAGATAGTATTTATGTTAAAACATAGTATTTCTGCCAAATCATAGTCTTTCTGCCAAATCCTGTTATTTTTGCCAAATAATGGTATTTGTGCTGAAAAACAGTATTTGTGCCAAATCATAATATTTCTGTTATGTTATAGTATTCGTACTAAGTCATAGAATTTCTGTTAGGTTATAGTATATGTGCTGAATATAGTATATGCGCCAAATCATAGTATTTGTGCTAAAACATAGTATGTCTGCAAAATCATAGTATATCTGTTGTGTTATAATATTACAACTAAGTCATAGTATTTCTGCTTTGTTATAGTACTTGTACTAAAACATAGTATTTCTGCCAAATCACAGTATTACTAATATTTCATAGTATTTGAGCGAAATTACAGTATTTCTGCTATCTTATAGTACTTGTACGCAATTATAGTATTTGTGCCAAAGTTTAGTATTTCTGCCAAATCATATTATCTCCTAAATAATATTATGTCTGCCAAATCATAGTATTTGTGCCAAAGCATAGTATTTGTGCTAAAACATACTATTTGTGCCAAATCATAGTATTTTTGCTCAAAGTCAAAGTATTTCATGTAAATCATAGTATTTCTACCTAGTCACAGTGTTTCTGCTAAATCATTGTATTTCTGCCAATTCATAGTATTTGACACTGCAAAGTATTTCTGTTCTTTATTTTAGCACAAATCACCGGATTTCAGCCAAATCATAATATTTAAGCCAAATCATAGTATTACTGCTAAATCATAGTATTTGAGCAAAATCATAGTATATGGGCAAAAATATATTACTTCTGCCGAATTACTGTATTTTATGACAAATTCTATGATTTATCAGAAATACTATGATTTGGCAAAAATACTATGACTTAGCAGAAATATAGTTGACTGATGTAGAAACATACAAGCACACATTTCTGCTATCATATAATATTTCTGCTAAATCATACTATTTCTAGTAAATTTCAGTATTTCTTGAAAATCATAGTGTTTCTGATAAGTCACAGTATTTCTGGTAAATCACACAATTTGTACCAATTCATAGTATCTGTGCCAAATCATAGTATTTGTGCCAAATCATACAATTTGTGCCAAAGCATATTATTTTTGCTAAATCATAGTATTTCTGCCAAATCATAGTATTTGTGCTAATAGTATTTTTGCCAAATGATAATATTTTAACAAAATTGCAGTATTTGTGCAAAATTGTAGTATTTTTGCTTAATCATAGTATTTGACCCAGAAGGTTAGGTATCTTCACTTCTTTTCAGCACAGCAAGTTCTGCTTCTTCTCCATTTTCAAGCACAAATTTAAGTTTATTCACCTCTTTTCTGCAGAAAATTCATCTTTGTCAGCTCTTGTCAGCTAATTTTTCAGCTCCTTCAGTTGATGCCTGCTATATCGTTTGGTGCTCCTAACTGTTATACTTTTTGAAATATTAAGCTTTTTATGCCATTTTTTGCCCCATTTTGATCACTGGGACGAAATTACTAGTGTTTTCGCTGATTTGGCTCTCCGGGGTGAGCTGTGTTTTAGCTCAGTGAGATGAGCAGGCGTTCTTAGAGCGGGAGGCCCCGGTTCAAATCCTGCTTATGGCAATCTTTTTTTCAGTGAACACTTTAACTTTTTAAACTCTTTTCAACACAAATTTCACCTTCTTCACCTCTTCTCAGCAGAATTTTCACCTTCTTCACCTCTTCTCAGCAGAATTTTCAGTTTTTCACCTCTTTTATGCACAAATTCCAGATGCTTCAGCTATTTTCAGCACAAACTTCAGCTTCTTCAGCTCTTTTCAGCAGATTGTTCTCCTTCTTCTGCTGTTTTCCGATTCCACTACAAGGCATTCACACAGCATTTGCATCCGCTGGAAATGCAAATTTTTCTAGTTCTTTATACTTTATTCTTCTACTTGCTCCAGTTTTTCGCCGCTTAACTACTTCCACAATTTTTGTCTGATTTTCACCATTCAAATTTTAAACTATTCAGCTATTTCTGCTAATGCCTGCTATGACTTTAGGTGTCTATTACTATTATACTTTTTAAAATATTCAGCTTTTTATACATTTTTTTTTTTGTCCCATTGAAATGAACGGGGAGCTTCCACAATTCTGCTAAAACTTCCTTGTTTTTGAAACTTAACTACTTCCTCATACTTTCACGTAGAAACTCTATTCAAACTTTAAAATGTTCTCAAATTATTGGGCTATTTATGTATGATTCAGCTTTTTCATACCTGTTACCGTTTTCATCTTATCCCTCTTTAAGTTTTAAGTTTCATCTTCATGATTTTTCAGAAAATACATGCTTTGTTATGGTTGCTATGCAGTTGGCTTTGAGTGGCAACTGGTCCTTTCTGAATCTTTTCTTCATGTCCGAACAACTTCTTACTACTTGCTCAATTTTCACCTAACCCCCACAAAATATACATCAAAACGCAGGTATTTTTGCTGGCTTTCAGGAAATGTCACTATCATTGTTGTGGGAGTTGCAGAATTTTGGCAAATATCCTCAGAGCAGCACAAAGTCTGAAAACTCTCCATAGAAAGTCAATGGAGAGTTTGTTCAAAATCACTGCTGGATTTCTCTAATGAGAGGCATTTTTGAATCGTCATATCTCCCTAACGAAACAAAGTTAAAACATGAGGCTTGTGCCAATATATCTTCAGACACTCCTGACGCTCACAATTCAAGAATTTTTTTCTCACCTATTACCGTTTTGCCATGAATTACATTTGTTTGAGGGTAGGAAATTCGTCCCTCGCTCAGATTTCAAACTCTGGAAATGAGGCACTTTTTTCTCTCGTCATATCTTTTTGCAGGATTTCCACAGAGACCTGAAAATTTGCTTGACCGTTCACCAAAGCCTGCTGTATTTTACGGTCAAAGAATGATATCGATGCTCCATATAGATTTAGAGTTACAAAATGTTTTTTGAGGGCAAGTCAAGGCAGTTTTTACTTCGCCTCTACTCAGTCATGGTACATTAGAAGTCACATATCTTTGATAATTCATATTTTATTCATAAATTGTCAACACTTGAAGATTCCCCCATCCCTTCTGAACAAAACGGTCTAAGAACGACAGTTCTAGCCCTTACGGTTAGGAAATTATGGCCATTTGTTTGAGAGGAATCTGTTAAGGGTCCGAAATTGAGGACGAGAGTAAAACAATCATGGTCCAGAAAAGGTCAATCAAACAATTGATTTTTAATGAATACACGCAGCGTGGAGAGGTGCAAACTGTAAAACAGTTGTACATCTCTGCCCAAAATACACTCTAGATTGCTTTTATAACATCGGGGTATTATGACGCCCCCTCATGCGTTTACAAGCACATTATTTGCATGTTCAGAACATTATTTGCCTCTTCTACAGACACTGATCAATCTTAAGAGATAACTGCAGAGACAGGAGTTCCCCTTTCTGGCATCCATCCAAATATGGTGGTGAGGTCCCCATGGACTTGTCTTCCTCTCTGCGTCACCTGTTGCTAGGCAGACTCAAATGCAACAAGAAGCTGAATACATTCAGGCCTTCACTCAGCCACTATTTTACTGTAACAAAATACTCAGCATATAAGCTTTTAAGATTATAGATTTAACTCAACGATTTAAAGTGGTTATAACTGCACCTATAATAAACATGTTAATATTTGATTATGATAACCCCTGTAATACAAATTATAACATAATGCCAGCAACTTCAATAAATGTTTTGATGAATGATAATTAATACAATGTTAAGGATGGTGGTTATATACAGTTCAGCAGTAAACTAATTTCTTTAAATATTACAATCCCCTCTCTTGACCTCTTGCCCACAAGAGGTCACTATACTATGTCTTGTGTCACCGCTCGACCCACTCTGTCACCTCTACATCCATTAATGGCACCATGGGCGCCAAAACCACCATTCCCAGGTCCACTACCTTCGCTCTGACCCTCTCTTGCCGTCCCCTGACTCAGCAAATCAGACAATAACCTCATGTCATCTAGGTGGTCCAGTAATAAAACGCCAGCTCCCACTTAAAAACACTTCATGCTTAAGTGGTCTCTGCTCCTTTCCTGGGTCCCTCTCTAGTGGAAATCTAGTGGAATGGACCCTCGTCATCAATCACTAAGTAAACTAAATTGGCGCAGGTCTCAAATAAGAACTACAAGACACTTGGGCCCTCACTCAGGCCTGCTACTAGATTTATGTGTATTGTAAGCATGCATGCAATTAACCTGCTATGTTCCCATCTTCCCTCAACATGTATCACCTGGACACTCTCACCAGTGAAGCTTAAAACCCTCTTGGATAGAACATCAACTCTAAACGAGCACAGATATGCAATGTGTATAAAATGAACTAAACCTGTGAATAGAATGAATGTGATGACAAACATATTCAATGCAATATGAACCCTGTAAACAATATTACTGATAAACAATGTTTCCTTATTATTTTGTCATAAAATAAATCAAACAAATAACTTAAGCTGTGTGACGGCACCTTGCGTTTACGCCAGGCTGTGAGCTGCCCTAAATCTACTTGCTACACCCCCTTTTTCACCTAGTTTAATTTTTTCAATCCTAGTTTAAACTATTCCTAACTTCCCTCAGTGCACACTGTAAAGTGTAAAAGATACAATTAGCTTTCTCCTGGTAAAAGGTCCTACATTATTTTCTCAACCTTTGGAAACCTCCTCTATCGAGTTAACCCATTTCATTTTTTCAAACTTAGGCCTGATTTCTTCGCCCCCTTTAACGGGTAGCGCCTATCCGGTCTGAACACTGTGTTTGGGCAATTTACGAATTGTTGCAGGATTTCTATGTTATGTAAATTTCCTCTCATCCCTTTTATGCTTCCATTATAACCTGTGTCTAACAAACTTTTGATCTTCTTTGTAACATAAACAACTAGGTGTATTTGTGCTCTGTTTTTCTCCTTTCTCTGGTTGGTTCCGTTCGGTCTGGGGCTTCCAGGATTCTCGCCCCCCTATGGTCGCTGTGGTCCTGAAATCTTCTCCTGTAAAAGATAGAAAACAAAAACCTCTCTCTGCTACACCTCACTAATCTACTGTGTTCATCCGATGTTCCTTTAATTATTCAAACTTGGTTCACAATATCATGTTCTGGGCTTTATCCTTTTTATTAACTTTACTTAATCTCAATACTCTTTATGTGTGTGAGCAATACTTTTAGTTTTATTAAACACACCCCGGGTAAAATATACACCATCCCCATGTCAGCCTAACTCTCCGCTAGAAAGCACGCTTCAAAATTTCTATCAGGATTTACACCTCTTTTTGCTTCAAGCATATACCTAACATGCAAAAATTACTGTTAATGCCAGTTACACAAGTTTCCATTATTTACAACATTTTGTTTCACCCGTCTCACCCTCACATGTTTCCTTTTCACTTATTACATACTTATCTTTAACACCGTCTGCCTCACTAGTTGCTAAGCAGAAACAAAGCACCATGTGTTCCACCTTTGCCCTATAAACTAAATCTATGTCATATTTGTGTCTGTAAGCATGTTTTGCATTCATTCATTACACTCCACGCCATCCCTGCAAGTTAAGAGCTATACAGTTAAAAGCTACAGGCCTTTGGCCTCGCCTATTTTAAATCAAGCAGGAGAGTTTCATTTTGCTTTAAAAATAACTCTATTTAAAATAACAATTTCTGCCTGAGTTTTAGCATATCTAAATTATCAACAACCCCAAAAGTCATAAAATGATCCTAGAACCCATCTCAAATTACCTATTAAATTCCCCCTTTATATTTGGACACACCAAATGTGTCCAAATAAATAAAAACTCAAAAAACTCAAAATGCATCACCCGGGGTTAAGAAATTAAAGGAAAAAGGTTAGTCATATCATCTCTCAGAACAGCTCAGCAATCCTCCTCTCCGGTGGATCTGCTCCAGCCCTGAAAACCTGTGCTTAAGGAATAAAATCAATTTAATCATCATGTCAAATCTTCTCAAAGTCCTTGCTCCATGCAAAAGTCTGGATCCTTAGAATTTCCTGGAAACAAAACCTATACTTTATATTTCATACTCAACTCTCCCCCTTTATGATCCAATCTGTGTTACAACAAAGAAAACTTAAAACAGAACAGTTATCAATCATGTGTTTCTTCAGTTAATGGTAACATGAGTTATATCAAACAATGTTTCCCTTTTAGCATTTAGCATTTTATAATGTAATAACATAATCCAACCCCAGTAAATAAAACAAAAATTCCCTCCAAGCAAACATCAGCATCCCCATAATTAAGTCTTCCACTTGTCCTGCTCATGGCAAAAGCAAAACAAAGCATCCCCTTTGTTTTCCTCACATGGTAAATTGTCTGTCCACATTTACTCGTTCCCACCTTCGTCCAGTCATTCACATTCACTCACATGCATTCACACATGATATTTTTTGCTGATCTGCAGTCTTCCGCGCACGTCATCAGATGCTCCACATCAGCAAAATGAGCTCAATCATTTGTTTTATTTCGTTTTTCCTTTTTAGGAAAATAGTTCTCTATACTTTTGACTGGATTGACTCGCTGCAATCCTTACTTGGTAATTTGTCCGCGCCGTCAGTTCACTCTCTTCCAGGCCTGCTAGAGCAAAAATGAGAAAAAAGAGAGCTGATTGTTAGCTCATCAAAGTACAAAACAAAATCACCTCACAGGTTTTTTCTAAGTGCACTGTTATAAAAACTATGGGCCCTTTTAGACATGTCCATGTTTATCAAAACTCCCTCTATTAAAATGAAAAACAACAGCCCCAAAAAATCTTAAACCATCTTAAATTTCACCCGTTCAACACACCGAAAACCTCGCCAAAAGCTACACCATTTCGTACACAACAATAACCCCGGTTAAGCACTTTACCATACTCAGATTCAGCCTAACACCTTACAACAATGTGTCAACCCTAATTTATAAACCTCCTAATCAAATTTGCACCTCTGAACAATCTACCCCTCCTTTAAGGCCTCAATCACACACACACAGCAAGCTCCTCTGTCGTCACTCACTCGAGCTAATTTGCATAGTGACTCACAGCTCAACAGCCAACTTGACAAGAGAAATACATGTTTAAACTTATCATATTATTCAATTATTTTCATTTTCTTTCTATACTAATCACTTACTTTGATCAATCAGTGCAAAAGCACTCCTAAGTCACCCTTTTAAAAACTGCTTTAATAGTTTTCTTGTGTTTTTCCATCTATTTTAAATCTTTCCATCAATTTTATTAACCATTCACACCATTCTCTCACTCATACAAGCAGCAAGCAGATCTTCATTGCATATGCTTATGTTCTTAGCCAGGTTTTAAATCAATATCTCTATGCATTAAGCTTTGATTAGACAAGCTTCATGAGCTTGTCTTTATAAGGTTAATGCATTTTCTGTTTGTGTGTGTATGGGTATGTGTTATTTTGCATCTATGGCTTCACAGTCTCCCAGACTCCTTCCCAATTCTCCAGTTAAGCAGTCAGTTTTCTTTTCCCCGAATTACTAACCCTCTGTTTTGATTTCCCACCTTAAATAAAGCACTCCTAGTCTTCAGCCAGGAGCTAGGGCCTGTTTTCCAGGTTCATGGACACATGATTCTGTGAACAATTCAACCAGAAACTTGCCTTAACTTATCCAGTGATGTTAACTTCTAACTTTCTTCCGACTGCTGCTGTGGAGAGTTGGTACGGTTCTGCTTTACCCCTGAAAATAACAAAACTAAGACATTTTCATTATTACCACAAGTGCTTAAATGACCCATTTCTCTGTCTCTAGTCAGAAATACCAATTATGCCATGCATGTAAGCGTGTTCTTCCTTGCATTTTACGTTAATTGAGTGTAAACTGCTTCTTCATTGAATTAATTCATTGAGTTTCTCATTGCATTTCTATGTATTCATGTTAATGTACACTATGTGTCAGCTGTTTCTTCATTGCATCCTATATATTCATATTTAATTTATGCATTTCACCACTGAGCTTTAGATTCAAACTATCTCACTTCTGATTCATTTCAAAAATAATCTCACATGTAACAATTTGTATGTGTGTTTTCTATTCATTAAGGTAATGACAATTATTTTCGTTCATTATTCTTACCTTTTCTAATGTTTACCTCTTTGTTATGCTGTGGTGGACATCCCTAAACAATTCATGAGTTCAGGTTTCAATTTTCAATCCAATTATATCCTATATTCTCACAGTCAAACTCGTCCAGCTTCATCTCTCACTGGTCCTCTCTGCACAATGTCCTGTTCGGGCTTCAAAGCTCCAGCAAACACAGTCTCAACTCAGCTGTTGTCTTCTTCTCTGTTTCTTTACAGTCTTTCTTTCAGATTAAGTCCCAGCATGGCAAAATATCACTCAATGTCCAGTGCTCTTCCACAATTCTTTATCCCACTGTTCAACTGCCCAGCCTGTATTTTCACAGTACATGTTGCATTACTCTTACATGCTGCTGCTGGTCGTCAGTCGTCATCAGTGTTACTGGATCAGTGGCACTGTCGTTTGCCTGCTGTATTCAAGTCCACAATGTTCTATCGGTCTTCATCAGGCGATTAACTGTCCTTTGAACTTCTTCTCCGCTTCAGGGACAAAGTGAGAGATCCAGCCGCACAATTTCGAGCCAAAAACTGGCTTATTCTCCCAATTCTTTTAATCTACTTTTCTGCTGCTGAACTCAAGGTTCCAAAGTTGAGAGACGCCCACCTGTATTGACACACTAGAGCATACAATTAGTATTATATTCATTTTTTATCTTAAAACCTCGATTTGCTTCATCTTCTTAGAATTTAACTCTGTCTATTTCTCTGGGTGCTCCCCTGACATCATCAGTCACACACACACCTTCCTCTTACACACACAGGAGCACAGTATTTCCTGTTTCTCTTTCCTGTTTCTACAAATTAATCAAACACTTGTTTTTTCATATTTACAGTCTACAAACCCTCTTTTAGTTTTACTAAGTCTTGGTCTAAAAACAATACACCCTCTTCTCACACACACACTTTTAAATATACTAAGTTTTGCATTTTTCATTTTTTTGTGACATCATTCACACAATACTTTCATAATCATCTCACAGACACTGCCTCTTCTCTCAAACTTCTCCCTTTTTCACTCACTCAGACAAATCATTCAGAGAGATTCAAATCCAATACTGACAGCATTCACACGGTTAAAATCACTCAAAATACGCTTTCATACGAGTATCTTGGACATGCCTTCCATAATCAGAAAGAGCAATTCAAAAGGAAAAAAGAAAAAACTGAAACCTCTCATCGTCTCACACACAGCTTCTCACCACACACACATAACTGAAAAATAAAACACACCAGCCTTTATGGCTCAAAATATATACATCTATCAAAATTCAGTCACTTACTATACATCCACTACAGCAACTCAAAACTTTATTTATAACCCTCTAATAAACATAAATGGCGTCTTAAACACACGCATTCAACAATGTTTGCAGCAGTACTTGTGAAACCAACTGTGGTTTAAGCAGTTCACAGCTTCTTAATTTGCATTTTATTGCCTTCTAGGACATTCTAGTCTCTAATTCCTCTGTTTTCATGTTATCTCCCGTTTGACACACACAAACACCACAAACACACACTCCCCCTAAAAACCCACAAAAAACTATCCCTAAAAACACACACAAGAACCCTTAAGAAACTTCATTCATTTATTTATTATTATTTTAAACCCTTAAGATGTTGCGCTGTGTTTCCTCTGTGCCCGCTGCAACCTATATTAACATAAAGCCAAAATGTAAACAAGTCTGTCAAATCTAACTACTTATATGTTATTGGACTAAAAAACCACTTATAATCTTCTAAAGTCCTCCTCTGCCCAACAAAAGTCAAATGACTTACACCTATATGTATCACTCAAAGTCAACAATACATTAGAAACACCAAATGTAACTGTGTATATTAGCTCAACTGAAACAAAACCCATCTAAAAATCCTAAAACATCTTGCTTGAACACACCAAAAGGGACATCACTTACAGACATATTTATTAATGAAATTATTTCAAAGTCAATTTCAGTTTTCAGACCCCAAATAACGGTCATAAGTATCAACATTTTATATGTCCCATCTTAAAACCCAGCAAACAGTCATACAGTCATGGCAAGAAATAAAAACTTTACTTACAATATTGTAATAAGCGTCTTAAACACAGCCATTCAGCAAAGTGTACGGTCTCTATCTAAACTTCCTAAAACTCTAGGGACCTTCCAGCTGCCTTATTTGCATTTTCACACACACACACACAATCTAAAAATAATACCAGCCTGACTCACAGACTCCGACAAGTCTCTTAATATATTTAAACAGACGTCTTTATAATTACAACTGCAGTATTATCAGGCCTATTAAAACCTAAACAATTTAGACAATTTTAAGTTAACCCTCCAAGGGACAAACTCCAAGTTTTTTATTGTCAATTACCCAGTATCAGGTCCAACCTGTCTCTGGTCTAATCTCTAAAATCCCTAACTCAATTTAAAAGCGTCCAACGCCCAAGCTCCAAGCTTTGCTACCCAAAAAAGCGCAAATACCGTTCCAAACGGTCAAGTGGTCCAACCACTAGTTATTCTGGAGTGCCCCAAGCTCCACAGTGACCAACTGACTATCCCTCCTAGAGGACGAAGGCACGCGTCCGCACCCTCGGCAAGCGTTACCTCTGGACAATGCGCTTCTTAACAGACGCCGCTGTCGTTCTAGAAAAATTTAGAATAATTTGAACCAACAATCTACACTCCCAGACAGGAGTAAGATTCCGGCAGACCTATCCTTGTGGACGTAGGGGACTCTAACCCACAAAATGACCATCACAGAATAGGGCCAGTGACCAATGGGACTCTAACCAACAAAATCACCAAATTCCCTACTTTCTACGTGAGACTCTAACTCACTTTAACTCTTTTTCCTTTTCCTTTGGGACTTTAACCCGGTACCTTTACTTATAACTTATCATTACTTCAACCGGTAAACCTCATGAAAACTTCACCAAAATCAAAGCAGACATTTATCAGTAATTTCAGTAATTGGACTTTAATTTCTCATGTCCAATCTGGCACATTTTGGAAATAATTCAACAGGTAGTGCCTTACCTTTGAATAAGCCGGCTTATGTCCACTCACTTCGACCACTGACTCGTGTCTGCTCGTTCGATCACCTCGGACCCTCTCGGTCTCAATCTCCAAGTATCTCTCTCCCCCTCAACCACCGGCCAATGCACCAAATGTTAAGGGTCCGAAATTGAGGACGAGAGTAAAACAATCATGGTCCAGAAAAGGTCAATCAAACAATTGATTTTTAATGAATACACGCAGCGTGGAGAGGTGCAAACTGTAAAACAGTTGTACATCTCTGCCCAAAATACACTCTAGATTGCTTTTATAACATCGGGGTATTATGACGCCCCCTCATGCGTTTACAAGCACATTATTTGCATGTTCAGAACATTATTTGCCTCTTCTACAGACACTGATCAATCTTAAGAGATAACTGCAGAGACAGGAGTTCCCCTTTCTGGCATCCATCCAAATATGGTGGTGAGGTCCCCATGGACTTGTCTTCCTCTCTGCGTCACCTGTTGCTAGGCAGACTCAAATGCAACAAGAAGCTGAATACATTCAGGCCTTCACTCAGCCACTATTTTACTGTAACAAAATACTCAGCATATAAGCTTTTAAGATTATAGATTTAACTCAACGATTTAAAGTGGTTATAACTGCACCTATAATAAACATGTTAATATTTGATTATGATAACCCCTGTAATACAAATTATAACATAATGCCAGCAACTTCAATAAATGTTTTGATGAATGATAATTAATACAATGTTAAGGATGGTGGTTATATACAGTTCAGCAGTAAACTAATTTCTTTAAATATTACAATCCTCAATATGAGAAATAGCCTGCCAAAAGCCGGTCTCTCTATGCCTGTGTGTGTGTAAAAGGCCGAGGCAGGTGCAGCTGTTTTGGCGGGAAAAAGTAAACAGACTCTCTGATTGGTGGATTCAAATTGAGCAGATCCAGGCTGTTTCACTGACCTAGAAACATGCTGCCAACACTATTAACAGCCACTGTTTGTTCACTTGCTGCTGCTGTGTCTGTATGTGTGTGTATGTGTGTCTGTGTGTGTGTGTGTGTGTGTGTGTGTGTATATGTGTTTAGATGTGTGTGTGTGTGAGACCCTTATTTGGCAGCATCTCATTGTAAGATTCGAATTGAATATATTCAGACTGGTTGACTGGCATAGATCCTGTGTGTGTCTCTCTGTGGATTTGTGTTTCCATATATGTCCATATTTGTAATTGTGTGTATCTGCTGGCTGTTATTTCTTTTTTTCTTTTTCTTTTTTTTCTTTTTGCCAATTTTTCACAGTCGAACAAGTACATGTGATGGAACCTAACCATGTTCAGCATTTTTTCAGCTGTCCATTTTGCTTTCCAATATTTCTATTTACTATTTCTATTATACTATTTCTACTAATTATAGTATTTCTGATTAATTATAGTATTTCTACCAAATCATAGTATTTCTGCTATTTTATAGGATTTGTGCTTAATATAGTATTTCTGCTTAATTATAGTATTTCTGCTAAAACATAGTATTTCTACTAAATATAGTATTTCTGCTTAATCATAGTATTTCTATATATTTCTGCCAGGTCCCCAGTCAGCCAATCCTCTGTTGGGACTGCAACATTAAAATTTACATATCGTGGCCTGCTCTGCTTCCCAGCCAGCCAATCATCTAAGTCATATATCTCTAATAATTCATATTTTTATTTTAAATTGTTAACACTTGAAGATTCCCCCATCTCTTCTGAACAAAACGGTCTAAGAATGACAGTTCTAGCCCGTAAGGTTGGGAAATTATGGCCATTTGTTTGAGGGGAATCCTCAATATGAGAAATAGACTACAAAAAGTAGTGATGTTCGATTCGTGAACGAATCGTTCAGTACTCAAGAATCACTTTACTGACTCGTGAATCATGATTCACAAGCGCAACTGACTCACTGACTCATCCCTGTTGCTGTTAGCAAGCTAATTCCATTAGTAGAAATATATCTAGCTTATAATTAAAATTGTGGGGAAAAAAACAACAGCCAGTTTCTTAACAAAAACATTTCTGCTCTGAACTGGAAGAAAAAACCCTGAGTAGAAGCTCACATCAAGACAATAGCTCCTCGGTTCACAGTAGCATCACTCAGCTAGCATGCTAACAGCACATTTGAGTTACTCACCCCCTCCCTTGCTGTGCTGAATCATAGCATAAGCGAATCACTCAGGACTCACTAACCCCCTCCCTCCTGGCTCACAGCTCAAACGAGTTGAACGAATCACTGACTCACTCACCCCCTCCCTTGCTGTGCTGAATCATAGCATAAGGCGAATCACTCACTCACCCCCTCCCTCCTGGCTCACAGCTCAAACGAGTTGAACGAATCACTGACTCACTCACCCCCTCCCTTGCTGTGCTGAATCATAGCGTAAGGCGAATCACTCACTCACTCACTCCCTCCCTCCTGGCTCACAGCTTCTTCTTCTTGGTTGGCAACCAATGTTAAGGCGCTTTACCGCCCCCTGGCTCACAGCTCAGTGGACATTTAGATGAGATCTATTTGACACATTTAAGGAAAATACCAATAAAATAAAATAAAAATAAATAAATGTTCCCTTTAGAATTTTTTTTTGCTCTTTTTTGCTCTAAAAAATAGTTGTTTTCTTTTACAATCATTCATCTTAACAGTAGGATTTACATTAAAAGATAAACAAATTAAGTTTGAGTGAAAATATACATTTTTGCACTCTCTGGTCCACTGACTCAGTGACTCAAATGACTCAAGAAACCTGATTCACTTTGGTGAGTGACTCATTAAAACTCGATTCAGTAAAAAGAATCGAAATTACCATCACTAGCAAAAAGCCGGTCTCTCTGTGTGCCTGTGTGTGTGTGTGTGTGTGTGTGTGTGTGTGTGTGTGTGTGTGTGTGTGTGTGTGTGTGTGTAAAAGGGCTGCACCAGTAGCAGCTGTTTAGGCGGGAAATAGTCAGCCTTTCTGATTGGTGGATTCAAATTGAGCAGCTCCAGGCTGTTTGACTGACCTAGAAACATGCAGGGAACACTCTTAACAGCCACTGTTCACTTGCTGCTGCTGTGTGTGTGTGTGTGTGTGTGTGCGTGTGTGTGCGTGTGTGTGTGTGTGTGAGAGACAGAGAGAGAGACCCCGTTTTGGCAGCATCTCATTGTAGGATTCAAATTGAATATATTCAGACTTTCTTTTAATTTCTTTATTTTCTTTTAAAGGTGAACAACAAATAGTTTGGAGGGAACTAAAGCATGTTCAGCTTTTTTTCAGCTGGTCCTTTTACTTTTCCAGTATTTCCATTTAAGTTATTACTATTCAGCTAAATCATAGTATTTCTACAAAATTATGTGTTTGTTTTTTAAAGATAGCATTTCTGCTATATAATGGTATTTCTGCTATGTTTTAATATTTGAGCAAAGCCAGAGTATTTGTGCCAAATGATAGAATTTCTGCTAATTATCGCATCTGTGCATAAACATAGTATTTGTGCTAAATTACAGTATTCGTGGTACATCACAGTATTTCTGCTAAATCTCAGTATTTCTGCTATGTTGTAGTATTTTTCTCAATCATAGTATTTCTATAATGTTTAAGTATTTTTGGCTAAATATATTATTTCTGTTATCTTATACTATTTTTCCTAAATTCTTGTATTTCTGAGAAGTTATCATATTTCTGCTAAGTTACAATATTTTTGAGAAGTTCTGCTATGTTATTGTATTTCTTCCAAGTGTTATGTTTCCTCTAAGATATTGCAGTTCTGCTAAGTAATTATATTTTTGCAAAATTCTTATGTTTCAGCAAGGTTTTTACAATTTCTGCATCTTTTGAGCTTTTGCAGCTAGTTTCAGCACACAGCTTCAGCTTTACAGCCACTTTTTTCTAGTTTAGTTTTTTCTAGTTTAGGTTAACACTTACCGTGATTGGGCTGTCAACAACCTGAGGCTCCTGCACTTCAGGCAAAGATCCACCAGTTGATATTTCCACAGTGCTGGTTGTTGTTGTAGTACTACAGTTGGCAAAGACTGAAACACCAAAGTTTTCCGATCCTAAAGAGTGGGATGTTGGGGGGATCCTCCATCCCCTTGATGGGTTTCCATTCGTCAAATACTGAGGGTGCGTTCATTTAATGTGGCGAAAGAATGAGTTAAAAACTCTGAAATCCTGTTCACAGCCATCTATTCCACAGTAAACCCAAAAATCCTGCCTTCGACCATGAGCTGCATTTATGTGGCTAAGGAGCACCTTCAGAGTTAAAGAAACAAAGATAAAACAGATCATACATCTCCAGAGCACCATGGTGAACTGTTTTCACGCTGTAGCAATGCGGCATACTTTACCGCTCTCCACTGAAGGCCACAGATGAGAGCGTGGGACCATGGGAGAGGTAGGCAATTTTAAAAATATATGTATCCTTAATCATCCAATTTTTCAGGTTTAAATTACATCAGTTATATTTATTTTTAGGCAATAAGTGTTTAAGACTGAATTTATATTTTTATATTTTCTTTTACTTAAAAAAATTAAATATGAATAATTTTCAGTTCCTGTCATGACGTTACTTTCACGCGGGACAAAATCTTTTCCCTGCTTTGTTAACCATCAGGACCGTTACGAAGATCAAAATTATTTATCTAAACAAAGAGAACAATAATTTAAGGTTGGTAACATTAAGTTGATTTGTAAATACTATAGTACAACGGTGCTATTAAGATGAAGTCGTATTTTGTGAGGTATGGTAGGCTAGCTAATGTGATAACTTTAGCTAAATGATCTTATTTAAGCTGTGGGATATTTCCAGGTACTGTGAGTGGAGGCTTTGGAACCGAGCCAGAGAACTGCTGTCATAGCATGGACGAGTTTGACGATGCCATACTGTCTGTGTTGAAGGGTAAGTCTTATTTTTCAGTTATTTTGGAATGTTAGCTAAGCAGCCTTAGCATCTGTTAGCATCGTTTCTGAAACTTGGAGCTAGGATCATACTCTAGCGTTAGTTGGACCGAACCTTATCCACATCATAGCCTTGAGCTGTTTTTGCCAAAATAGACTTGGAACATCATTCTTGAAGACAGCCAAAAATTGTTTGTTTGTTTTTTCCCTCTTTATTTATAGAGTTTTTACATGTAAGTTGACATATCAGGCCCAATAAAGCAAGTACCAACCGATACAAAGACATATCTCAATACAGATTAGGCCATTAAAATTAGGATGATAACAATAAAACAAATAAAATAAAAATAAAGAAAAAAAAAGGGAAAAACAAACAAACCCACACACAGAGAACAAAAAAAGGAAGAACAAAGAAAAGGAAAAAAACAAAACAAAAAAAAAAAAAACAACTCCCCCCAAAACCAGAGCAGAAGAAAACTCCATGGTACTAAAGTTTAGTCTGTTGTAAGTGTTTTCAATGAATTAAAGTAAATGATAAAAGGCTGCCACATCTGTGAGAACTTATTAACATTTCCTCTGAGTCTGAATTTTATTTACTCCATTTTTAAAAAGAACATAACATCTTCCAGCCAAAGTGATCGGGCTGGAGGGTGAGGAGCTTTCCAAGACAGCAAATTTCTAAGTCGTGCCAGCAGTGAACTGAAAGCGATAACATCTAGCTGTTTACGACTAAGGTTTAGGGTGGCATCTTCAGAAACACCAAAAATGGCAACTAGTGGGCATGGTTTGAGTGTAACACTCAAAACATGAGAGAGCACTTCAAAATAAAAAGTCCAGTATAACTGAAGTGTCGGGCAGGCAAAAAACATATGAGTTAAATCACAGGAGGCAAAAATAGTTTTATTGCATTCCCAAATATTTGATAAAACTCACAGTTAACACATAAACTCTTTTAAGTTTGACATTTTATCCCGTGGTTATTACGGGAATTTGGGGTTTTCATGAGCTGTATGCCAAAATCATCAATATTAAAACAATGAAAGGCTTGAACTACTTCAGTTGTGTGTTATGAATCTAAAATATATGAAAGTCTAATGTTTATCAGTACATTGCAGAAAATAATGAACTTTATCACAATATGCTAATTTTTTGAGAAGGACCTGTATCACTCTTGTCCTGGTTGTGTTTTCAATAGAAGCCAAGGAATAATCTAGGAAAAAGGTCTGTTTTAAGGTTTTTATGCTTAGATTTAATATGGATTAGGCTCTATTTTAAGATGAGCCAACCTCAATCAAGAAAAAACAATTCAAAATCAATTCAAAACATGAAAAAAGGCTTACATTTAGCATATTTAACTTACTTTGGGGACTTGATTTTAACTAATTTTATCTGAAATTGAGCTTTTTAGAGCTTATTTTAAGCCTCTTGAATTCTCAAATGTGATCTTTTATTTCTGGATTAAAAAGTCTTATTTCAAGATTTCTTAATAAGTACAATAAACTTGCTGCATGGACAGACAATTTCACTTATTTTCATCACTTTTTGTATCAAATGTAGTATTTGTTTCCTAAATATAGACTAGCCATTTTTGCAGTCCACCTGGTGTTGGTAAGGTTTCAGCTCTGCAATGCAAATAGTATACTGTAAAATACTGTGAATAGGCCTGCTGTGTAGGAATACAAAGTAGGTATACATTTCCCAAATATGTGAAACATACCTGACAGTATTTTCACAGTCTACAGAACAGACAATTCTGTGCTACAGTAATGCACTCATTGAGTACAGCGAGATTTCTTACCTATTCTCATTTCGTAAAGTCCGGATGATGGATGCTACAGTGTACCTACTAACATTTGGCTGTACTCTTTGCCCAGCCTCCCTCACTGTTAGACCATGGTTGACCACATGGTCAACCAAAGTGGCTTTGATTTCATCAGAGATTGCAGTCTTTGGCCTTCGTCATCCCCCTCCTCTTACTCTCACTCCTCTGGCTCTGCCTCTGTATCTATTGCGCCAAAACAGAAAAATTCTTGCCCTTTTATAAAGCTCTGATTTCTTAATTGCAATTATGTGTGCAAGGTGTTTACCCATGTGATGAGTTAGTTTGTAAAGTAGGGCAACTGAGTTTACAATTTTGAATGACAGTGTTTCTTGTGCAAACAAGAGATTTTCTTCATGAAAATTGTGCCAAATGCAGAGAATTGTGT
Source organism: Oreochromis niloticus (assembly GCF_001858045.2). NCBI lineage: Eukaryota > Metazoa > Chordata > Actinopteri > Cichliformes > Cichlidae > Oreochromis > Oreochromis niloticus. Next base: position 1,224,037 of record NC_031969.2, read on the forward strand.
GTAGTGTTTTGAAAAAAGTGTGTTTTAAAACTGCAATTTGAGCATAAAGCAGGAATTGTGCTTGTAGTTTAGCAGAATTGGTTCAGGGAGTTGGTGCATCAGTTACATGTTGTAGTCACTGTGTCCGAAGTTGTCGGGATTAGTGTCGTGGATGAGAGGAGGACCCAAACGCTGGACTCATAGGTTACCTACCTGTGAGTCCAGCGTTTGGGTCCTCCTCTCATCCAACATAACCTAAACGTGACAAAACTGAAAACACTGGGTCACCGACCCAGGAACCCTGACAGTACCCCCCCCCCCGTTCAAAGGCCGGTACCCAACGGCCAAAAGAAAGAAAAACCAGAACAGGGCGGGCGGAGGGGGCCCAGGACGGAGGGACGGAGTCCAAAACCAGAACAGGGCGGGCGGAGGGGGCCCAGGACGGAGGGACGGAGTCCAAAACAAAAACAGTTCTGGTGGGCGGCCACGTGGCCGGTCGTGACGCTGGTGGCCACTGAGCAGGTCCGGTGGGTGGCCGCGAGGAAGACGGCGGCGGCCACTGAGCAGGTCCGGTCGTCGACCACGCTGGCGTTGATGTCCAGAACGTGGCATGGGCGACGGCGTGGCAGCCGCAGGACCAGGCGAGGCTGACGCAGAGGCAGGAGCTGGACCAGGCGAAGCAGAAGCCGAGGCTGGACCAGGCGACGGCATGGGAGCCGGTGGTGACGGAGCAACAGCTGCCGGGCCAGCGGGCGCGGAGGCCCCTGGCTGGAGACAGGCCGGGCCAGCGGGCGCGGAAGCCCCTGGCTGAGGACCGGGAGAGCTCACACCAGGCTCTGGATGCTGTGGCTGCAGGTCCGGGAACTGAACCGGATGGTGAATGAGCGACTGAACTAGGAGGAGGACAGGGGGCGACTGGACTGACTGGACAGGGGGCGACTGGACTGACTGGACAGGGGGCGACTGGACTGACTGGACAGGGGGCGACTAGCAGGCGAGTGAACTGACTGGAGTGGAAGCTGAACAGCAGGCGAGTGAACTGACTGGAGTGGAAGCTGAACAGCAGGCGAGTGAACTGACTGGAGTGGAAGCTGAACAGCAGGCGAGTGAACTGACTGGAGTGGAAGCTGAACAGCAGGCGAGTGAACTGACTGGAGTGGAAGCTGAACAGCAGGCGAGTGAACTGACTGGAGTGGAAGCTGAACAGCAGGCGAGTGAACTGACGGAGCTGAGGTTGGTGTGGCTAATGGCTGAACTACAGACTGAGCTAGTGAAGGGGACAAAGCGGCAGCCTGGGCTAGTAAAGCCGGGGCTTGAGCAGGGGACACTTCAGCTAGCCTAACCAGAGATAGAGCTAGTGCGTGAAAGGCTGGATCAGGCGGTGGATGAAGTGGTGGACTGATGGGTAAGCAGGCTAGCTCTTCTGAGCCTCCAGAGCATGAGGGCACTGGCTGGAGAGCCTCGGCTGTGCCTCTGGGATGGTCAGGTTGGATTCTGGCTGCCCTCAGCCTAGGCGCTGGGACAGGCACAGGAGGTGGCTGGACACCAATCACCCCCACCCGAGAAACAGGAGCGGGTGTGGAGGTATACTGGGTCACAGCTGCCCTCGTCCTGGGAGCTGGCACAGGTGTGGGTGTAGGCTGACTGATAGGAGTGGAAATGATGACTGGGTGAGTGATACTGACAGGTTTATCGGGATTCATTCTGGTCCTTCTGCCACCACTATTTACAGTCTTTGACTGAACAGTCTTTGGGGGAGCAGAACAGAAAAAAATCTTCCCAGTCCACTTCATCCTCTAGGAGGGAAACTCCCCATGAATCAGAAATGAGTCTGTTGTGCATTTTAAGTGAATAATCAGATGAAGGGTGTGGAAAACAGTCACTGGAACTCACCACCGGGAGTTGCTGAAAAGAGTCCATTTTATGGCGGCGTGTGCGCCGCTTTCCCCGGGAAGAGGAAGCGGGCAGGGTAAACAGCTGACCCTCTGGCGCGGTAGCCTCCGTTGAGCCGAGGTGGGAGGTGTAGCTGCTGTGCCGTGGCGAGGCGGAAAGGCTGGAGAGTGAAGCGGACGAGCGAGGAGCAGAGTGGCGAGGGAGCGAGCGGCGGAAGCTTGGCCCACTCCCTGCGGTGAATGTTCCGATGCAGGAGAGGCAGCAGGCGGAAGGAAGCGGCGTCCCCGAGGCCCGCCCAGAGCCAGACGAGTCCCCGCGAAGACGCGCTCTCTCTGTGTAGAAGAGCCGCTGCTTCCCCCTAAGCTCCTCCGGCTGCCTCCTGCCGCTCGAAAAGTTCCGAGTCCGCTGGGTCCACAACGCGGGGTCGTGTCATTCTGTCAGGATTAGTGTCGTGGATGAGAGAAGGAGGACCCAAACGCTGGACTCACAGGTAGGTAGGTGAAGGTTGGTGTTTATTGTCAACGGAGTGAACAAACAGAACAGAAGTAGGATAGGGCTGGCTGGTTGGCTGGACGACTGACTGAATGAATGAATGAATGAATGAATGAATGAATGAATGAAGGACTGACTGACTGAATGGCTAGCTGGCTGAACGCAGGCGGAAACGACAACATAACATCAATGACACGACAATGGACTGCTGGAACTGAGGGACTTAAATACACAGGCTGAATGATAAGTGATTAGAGATAGGTGAGTGAACAGCTGAACATAATGAACTAATGATAAATGGGAAGAGGGCTGAACATAATCTGGCTAATAACACAAGAGACGAGCTGACACAGGAAAAGCAGGAAGTGAGAACATTGATGTGGCAACATAACCTAAACATAACCTAAATGTGACAAAACTGAAAACACTGGGTCACCGACCCAGGAACCCTGACAGAAGTGAGTACTTGTGTGTAAACAATTGGGAAAAACTGTAATGATAACCCACTTAACCCGCTTTACCTCAGATCTCCTCCAGTTAGATCAGGGGTCTGCAACCTTTTACACCCAAAGAGCCATTTGGACCCAGTTTCCACGCAAAAGAAAACACTGGGAGCCACAAATACTTTTTGACATCTAAAATGAAGATAACACTGTATATATTGTTTTTTATCTTTATGCTTTGTGTGAACAACTAAGGTGTGCTGCTTATGAAATCCATGAAGTGCTACGGAGAAAATTAAATTATATTTATGTAATCAACACATTTTGAACTCTTAAAGAAATAGAACAAAAGGAAAGACACCAACCTGAACTAAAATGATCCATGTAGCAAACAAAAACTGTTGTCAGCTGCCACCCTTATATCGCCTTTGGGCTGTTGGAGCCTTGACCTGACTCTTAAAAAATAATTGGAAAAAAGCTCTATGCTGCTGAAAAATGAAAAATAGATATTTGCAAAATTCTGCCTAAATATGTATTTTACCTGGTTAATGCATGCGGCGGGGCATGGTTTAAGCGCCGCTGCAGGGGAGGCGGACGCACCTGAGCGACACCCGCAATCACGCCTCGCTGACTTTACGTCTGCGCTATCTGTGCTGTTGTGTTGTCGGGCTGTGAGCTGAAAAGCTACAGCCGGCTGTATGCGTACAGCAACCGTGTGTGAAAAGTGCTCAAAAAAGAGATGCTCATGGAAACATCGTCAGGTCTGCCGTGATTTGTTTACAATGGGACTTCTGCTCCTGAACCTCTGCGCACAGAGTCCGCAAATCAGGGCTATACGAAGTCAGTTTACGCAGGACTGTAAGCTGTCATCTGTCAGGCGTGAACGGTGTTTGTCTTTAACATAGTTCACGGTGGAGAACAGCTGCTGACATAATGTGGATCCGAAGATCCATAATTGGCCTACCTGGGGTTGAAAGTCTCGATAAATGCACGGCGTTTCGGCGGGTACACCGGCTTCTGCGAGTGTGACGCTTATTTTGAGCGATGAAAAAATAATAGAATATAATTTTATTTTTATATTTCAATATCACAATAATCTTCCAATTTAGAACTACGAGTTAAAAAGAACTAACATAAATAAAATACACTTCAGCTAAATACTAATAATTTATTTGCCCAAACCACGTGGAGCAGCACTTTAAGGACTAAAGAGCTGCATGCGGCTCCGGAGCCGCAGGTTGCCGACCCCTGGGTTAGATCCACCAGCATACATAAAAACCAGGTCGACATAAAAGGGATGAGGGTACAGGAGAATTAGAATCCTCGAAGCACAGGCCGAGAGGGTGGAGATGGCAGCAATCTTCCACAGCAGCTTATTAAGCAACGAAAGACCGAGTTTTAATTCATTTGAAAGCCTGATGCTTAACCTTGTCCATCCTAGCTGGAAAACTTAAAACCAGTCTTATTCATTATCATCATCCACCCGGCACTACAGAGAATTTCTGTCTGATTTCTCAGACTGTGTATCTGATTTAGTGCTCAGTTCAGATAAAATAATTGTTGTGGGTGATTTTAACATCCATGTAGATGCTAAAAATGACAGCCTCAACACAGCATTTAATCTGTTACTACACTCACTTGGTTTCTCTCAAAATGTGAAAGAACCCACCCACCACTTTAATCACACTCTAGATCTTGTTTTAACATATGGCAAAAAGTCAGAGCACTGTTGAGCCAACCATTCCTTTTAACATGAACTAGTAATGAACTGCAAGAGAAAATATTATCCATACTCATCTCGGGGTGTAACATTATCTACAGCTACTTTCAGTACCATTGATATTTATTTAGTCTTTTTCTCCAATTGATCTTTCTGAGTTAATTTCAATAATTACTTCCTCCAAACCATCAACGTGTCTTTTAGACCCCATTCCTACAAAACTGTTCAAAGAAGTCCTGCCATTAATTAATGCTTCAATCTTAAATATGATCAACCTATCTCTAATAATCGGCTATGTACCACAGGCCTTCAAGCTGGCTGTAGTTAAACCTTTACTCAAAAAGCATCTCTAGACCCAGCTGTCTTAGCTAATTATAGGCCAATCTCCAACCTTCCTTTCATATCAAACATCCTTGAAAGAGTAGTTGTCAAACAGCTAACAGATCATCTGCAGAGGAATGGCTTATTTGAAGAGTTTCAGTCAGGTTTCAGAGCTCATCACAGCACAGAAACAGCTTTAGTGAAGGTTACAAATGATCTTCTTATGGCCTCTGACAGTGGACTCATCTCTGTGCTTGTCCTGCTAGACCTCAGTGCTGCGTTCGATACTGTTGACCATAATATCCTATTAGAGCGATTAGAACATGCTGTAGGTATTACAGGTACTGCGCTGCAGTGGTTTGTATCATATCTATCTAATAGACTCCAATTTGTACATGTAAATGGAGAGTCCTCTACACACACTAAGGTCAATTATGGTGTTCCACAGGGTTCAGTGCTAGGACCAATTCTGTTTACATTATACATGCTTCCCTTAGGCAGCATCATTAGAAGACATAGCATAAATTTTCACTGCTATGCTGATGACACCCAGCTCTATCTGTCCATGAAGCCAGGTAACACACACCAATTAGTTAAACTGCAGGAATGTCTTAAAGACATAAAGACCTGGATGGCCGCTAACTTGCTGCTTCTTAATTCAGATCAAACTGAGGTTATTGTACTCGGCCTCGACCTTTTTCACTCACTTTGTGTTTATCTCTGTTTTCCACAGCATGTCTTTGTACTAGTGATGGGAAGTTCAGCTGTTTTCAGAACTGGCTTTTGTGGCACGGCTCCCAAAGAAGAGCCTGCTCTTTTGGCTCACAAATGGCTCTTAATTTATTATCATCTGTAGCCTCATATTTTAGCTTTACTTAACGAATATGAATGCTTCGTGTCTTAATAAACCCTTATGCATTTAGTTGTTTTTTTTTTTATGAGAAGCTTTATAATTGCCTAATTTTGTGTACTTGTTCTGTTACCAAAGCAGGCATTCTTACTTTTTCATTTTAATTCAACACAAAAACAAAACAGTGCAAACAAATCCACAGAACAGAAACAGAAACAAACTCAGTAGCCAAACAGTCTGTCCTCAGTCCAGGTTGATGTTCAGAAAACTCAAATGCCTCAGCTTGGATGGGCTGATGAGGTTTCTCCTCTTAGTTAGTGTCTGCTTCTTCTTTAAACTGCAGCCAGATGTTACTTTGTTTACGGGTGTCAGTCATAGTTATGTGTTTTTGCGACACACTCGCACTCTCCTCCTTACCACTGTCCACCGTCTCACTCACTGACTGAGGGGTAGTGATGGGAGGAGTGATCCTGAAATATTGATTCTTCTATTACCAGTGTTTCATGTTGCATGATGATTTACCATACTATAATATCAATATCCAATTTGATTAATCTTTTTACATTTTCTTATTTTTAATAGTAAATATGACATACAGACAAAAGTAAACTTGCCAATTAGCAGGACAGCTGCCCCGCAGCTGTTGCATTTGACAGAGTTCTGATGGTCTCTGCTGAAGCTAATATATTGTTAAGTAATGCAGCTGGTTCACTTAGGTTACTAGCAGGTTGCTGAATAGACATCGGTGTAGCGGTTTTCTTTTGGCCAAAGGACCTTGAAGTATATATATATATCTATATATATATATATATTTGTTTTTTATTTTTCTTGGGACACTGAGTGGAAAGACACTACAAAAAAGGGCTTATTATTTAAAGTTGTGTCTAATAAATGTGTTTATGTTAAGTGAGTTTGGTGTCCATTGTGTGCTGGAAGCCTTACTGTTCCTTTATGAAACTAGCCTCTGATGGGATACAGATATTTGGGACACATTTGAATTCTTGTAACCTATTTCTAGAGAAACTGTGATTCTGGGCCTAGACATTGGGGTGAAATTGATGATACCGACACCTAGTGAACTGCCCAAGGTCAACAGTCCTGATTTCCAAGCATTAAAGGTTTGGCGTAAGTACAGATTGCGTTACACTTACATAGAAAATTGTTTTATCACTGTGTTTATGACTTCTTCAGTCTCACGCATTGAAAACCACTGTGTCCAGTTGAATTCAATCCAAATTTTTAAGGTTAAGAGAGTTGTTAGATGCTGAAATGTTCACTAAAGCTGAGGGAAATTGAAAGTTCTTGCAAAATCGGTGAACTTCACCCCATTCATGAGTGTCAGTTCCATAACCGAACTGACTTGAGAGGAAATGGCATCTCACTAACTTAGATTATGATGTGCGCGACTCTTCTGGTCCTCCACAGCAACCAGGTTTCTATAAGTTAGAGTAAATCAACATGCTGATCAGTTATTATCATTTACTAACAGGGACTTAGAAGAAAAGGACCTAATGTTTAACAATACACATTTAACTGTTCACTCTTTGGTGCAGTTTTTATCCTCTTTTGGTAACTCTGTTGTTCTTTCTTTGTGCTTTTCTATGTGTAAATAATCTTTCATACCTTTTTAGTTTGTTTTTTGTCTGTTTGGGAGCTGACACAGTCTCTATGGAGATGGGTTTTGGGGGGTAACAGGAGGAGAGAAGCTGCAGAGAGGCGTGTATGACTGCAACTCTGCTTCCTGGTCCCAACTCTGGATAGTCACATTTTGCAGGGCGTAATAAATTTGGCCAGGTTTCTAGAAATGAGAGCTGCTCCATCCAAAGTGGGATCGATGCAGTCGCTCCCAACAAGACCAGGTTTCCTCCAGTGAGTTTCCCAATTATCTATAAAGTCAACATCGTTTTTTGGACACCACTCAGACAGCCAGCAATTTAAGGAGAACATGCGGCTAAACATGTCACTCCTGGTCAACATGCCGACAATGTTCCACACCACACTAAAATGAAAACATATCACAGAAAACAAAAAGAGAGTGCATTTCAGGGCATCATAGACTTACCCAAACTAAATGCAAAGCACTTCAAAGAATCCAGTCAGTAAAGATTATAAATAGCTGGCCCTTCAGGTAAAGTTTTCTTTTAATCAGGACATTAATGCACACATGAAAAAGGAAAACAAACAATATCATGCCTTTTTTCAGTTTTGTTCTTTCTTGGAATTCTACATGTTTCATATAACCTGATGATCCTCCATGCAAGTGGAATAAATGCAGACCAAATAAATGAAATTAACACATAATAAGAAGCCTCCTGGATAAGAAGTCTTTAATAACATTTAAAGAAGTCAATTTGCCTTCTTTTCAAGCTCTCAAGACTACCATGACCTGGATGACTGAGAACCTAAAGAGACATATCCCTTGGCTCCCTTGCTCTCTTCACTGCAGTAAACACTTCAGTAGTTGAAGCAAGTTCATCAAACACAGAGTATCTTCCCCTTGTTCCTTATTCTTTTCCTTACTCCTTACTCTAATCAGTCAGGGTAAGTGGTCACGCGAAGGTGGTTACATCATGGTCCTGGATCTTGGACTTATTACATATATTCTGTCTGATTATTATTTCCTTAGTTCTTTAGCTTCACTTTCTATTGCTATTAGAATTGAATGGTTTCTCTGGGCTTGTTTTACTGTGGTTTATGAGGCCTATGGCTTCTTAGCTCTTATATTCCTTACATTCTGTGCTCTTTGGCTTAAATCCTGCATTTAGTGTAAAAACACAACCAGTTTTTAGATTATGTAAAGCCAGGAAGGAACGATGGAAAAACCCTGACATTGTAGGTTTACAGCCTTCTAAGTCTTACAGATCTGTCATTAAAACACATAATAGTCTGATAAATTCACCAAGGTTCAATAATGATAGTTTTAGCCTTTTTGTCATTTGCACCCCTGGGGTGTTTTAACGGTTTGAGAGTAAGTAAAGAATAATTTCTCTGATAAGCTGGACCTTCTGGTTCTGTTGCAGAAACGCACATATAAAAAGGGTTATTTCAAGTTTTGCGAAAGAAAAGTCATGATCATATCCCTCAGTGGCTGGGTGTGGTTTGTGGTGGAGCAGATGGTGTGGTGACCTCCATCATCCAATCCTGTCTCCCCGTTAAAGGATGTTGCCGGGACCAGAGGGGAGTGTGGTGTGGCAGCTGGAAAGCTGCTCAGACAGAGAGTTTGTAAAAACCTATAAACAATACAACCCATAGCAAAGTGCTGTGTGTGGGGGTCGTCAATCTTCTCACACCCTCCAGCCGCACAAAATGATCCCTGTGAGTTTTGCTTACTTAAATCAAAGACTGTGTTAAATCAGGTGATATTGTTAAAAGGTTTATAGAGTAAAATCCATCACTGTTGCAAATAAGATAACATATTAATGCATTAATTTTGGGATTCAGCACACAGAGCAGTAAAAATAACAATTTTAATTCAGCCTAATCATTTTATTGCTGAGTGTGCTTAAAACATGTTGTAAATAAAATACTCTGTGAAAATGTCTCTTCTCCAGCTGGTTGTAAACCAAAATTCTTAACATAACATGCTCCTGACTTTTTCCAAGGTGGATAGATTGTACAACATAAATCTTTAATGACTTCACAAAACAAGAATTGGATACACAAGTTTGAATTTATTTTGGATTTTCTTTAATCCACACAGGGTAAAAAGTGTACACATATGCTCAAATATATACATGTACCCCACTAATATTTGGTGAATTATCCCTTAGGAAGTTGACAAGATGCTAGCCATCAACAAGCTTCTGGCATAATTCTGGCTCGATAATTGACCAATATTCTTGGCCAAATTCATGTGAATTGGTTGGTTTCCAGGTACGGACCCGGCTTTTAAACATAATCCACAAATTTTCAATACAGTTAAGGTGGGGGCCGTGGGAAGGCTATTTCATCCATCCATCCTACACTCTTCCACTTATCCAATTCAAGGTCGGGTGGTAGGCGGGGGACTAACCCAGCCTTCATAGGACGGACACTCAACAGGGTGCCAGTCTGTCGCAAGGGTATTCCAGAAGCTTACTATTAGCCTGGTTCATCCATTTCAAAACAACTTCTGATGTTTGTTTGGAACTTTGGAGTTAATCCTCCTTCATTATTCCATCCACTAACAGCCTTCAATTTACCACTACCACTGGCAGCAAAATGACCTCAGAGCATGATGCTACCAGTACCATGCTTGACAATTTGTACAGTGTTCTTGGGTTTGAAACCATTACCACTCCTCCAGACATGCAGTTGTAGTCACGCGTTTATATACACTGATATTAACATGAATGTCAGGCTAATTTCAGGCTTTAGCTGTTTTCTTGGAACTGTTTCTTTTCCAGGGTGGAATGATTGTGCACCATATTTCTTTAATGACTTAAAAAAACAGTATTGGGTGCACAAGAGTTAATACAAATTTTGTATTATCTCTAATGCAAACAGGATAAAAAAGTATACACTACCAATCAAACGTTTGGACACACCTTCTCATTCAAAGTTTTTCTATATTTTTACTACTTTCTACATTGTAGATACAAAGTGAAAACATCAAATATATGAAGCAAGAGATATGGAATTATGTAGCAAATAAAAACTTGATGACTCTAAATATGTCTATTATCTGAGCATGACAATTTCAGACATCTTCCATATGCTGGCAAAGTGGTAACACATTTGACTAGTTAATTTTAGTGTTTTAACTAGTGTTCTCAGCGTTAATCTCGTTAAAATGACGTGCGTGGTGCTGCATGGCGTCAAGGCATTAGCACGGTTAGCTCGTTAATGCGTTAATGCATGGGGTGATCCGCAGTAACGCAATAACGGAGATTTGACGCGTTAATGTGGTTATGGCATTAACGTCATTTTAGCGAGATTAACGCTGACAGCAGTTGTTTTAACTCATGATCTTGAAATATGCTGTTGTTTAGAAATGGCTTTAAGTTTATCTACTTAGATCCTCATGGAGCTCTTGGACTGATTGGATTGTTCTGAGTACTGTCAAACCCATAAGTGCTTTTAAAAATACTTTTTTTTATGCTGACAAAGAAAAATTACCAGTAACTCATCAATAATGAGAAGTTTATAGGCCCTGGTCTTGCCTAGTTAAAAGACATTGTACAGCCTCCAGTATCACTTATTAAAAAAGTTAAAGTGGGAGTCTGTTTATATATTTGAGCCTGTTGAAAGAGGTGGAATTAGAGAAAAAAGATTGAAGTCCCCTTGCTTATGTCTCATTACATCTGAGAGAGGGTTAAAGGACTACATCTAGCTTTTTATGTTAAACGTGATAAGGAGTGCTAAAACAGAGTTTAATTGTATGGGTTTGCTAATAGTAAATCTAATAATTAAATTCTTGATCAAAAATATAATCAAAGTGTAAGCCTAATTAATATGATGAATGGGAAATGCAGTTTGAGTGAGGAAAATTCTGGATTTTGTGTGTGTTGGAATGAGTCACCTTCTGACTTGGCAGGTTAGTGTATGTGTGTGAGAATGGCTGCAGGAAAGTTAATAAAAACAGAATCATAACAAAAGTATATCCATATATATTTGGACACTGACACAAGTTTTCTTTTTTTACCTGTTGACTGAAACATATTCCAATTATATTTATTTATGGACATTTATGGACAGAGTGTAAACTTTCAGTTTTCATATCCACATTCCAATGGGATGAAGGTTTTAGGAGTTTCAGCTCTTTTACATGTGTCACCCACTTTTTAAAATGACAAAAGTAATTCAAGAATTTACTAAAAGGCTATATCATGGGCAGGTGTGGGCAGTTCCTTCATTATGTCATTATCATTTAAGCAGATAGAGTTGATTTGAGGTGTTGTAAGAGAGAATTGAGAAGATTTTGCTGTGGACAGAAAACATGCGGTCAAAGTAGCTCTCTATGCAGGTGAAACATGCCATGCTTAAGATGTGAAAGCAGGAAAAGAAACTATCTGAGAAAGTGCTACAATATTAGGAGTGGCAAAATCTAGAGTTTGGCACATCCTGAGTAAGAGAGAAAGTGGTGGATGATTGCAGAATGGTTTCCACGGTGATGAGAAACTCCTTCAAAACAGCCAACCAAGTGAACAACACTTTCCAGGAGGTAGGAGTATTCATATCAGTCTAACATAGACTCCAGGCTGTCATTGCCAAAACAGGGGTTTCATACAAGTGTTAGAAATGAACAGTTTATTTTCAGTTATTTAGTTTGTCCAATTACTTTTGAGCCCCTGAAATGAAGGGATTGTGTTAAAAGTCTTTTAGTTCCTGACATTTTTACACAATGTTTTTGTTCAGCCCACTGAATTAAAGCTGAAAGTCTGCACTTCACCTGCATCTGAGGTGTTTCATTTAAAATTCATCTCTGTCCAAACTGGACCTAACTGTTTACTATGTGGATTAAAGAAGAATCAAAAATAAATTCAAACTTTTCTTGCTTTTTGAATTCATTAAAGATTCATGCTGAACAATCATTCCACTTTAGGAAAAGGGTAGTTCAAAGATGTAATTAAAAACCTCAAATTACCATGACCTTCATTCCTACAGTTAGTGTATGCAAATTTTTGAACAGAACTCTACCACTTATCATTGCAGCCAAAAAGCTCAATCTGCATTTCATCTGATCATAACTTTTATGATCATATGCATTCGGTCTGTCCATGTAGGCTGCTTCAGATTTCAGTTGAGCTTGAAGGTGCTGATTTTGGAGCAGGGGTCTTGGTCAGCATCCTCTGTCCATGGCAATGTAAAGCTTGCTTCACTGTGGAAAGTGGCATTGGTATTCCAATAGTTTCCTGTTCATGGCAGGATTCAGCTTTGGTGGTTCCTGAGTTATTTTTGAACATCTGAACAATTTTGTGTGATCCAAGGGTGACACTATGGGTAATATTGGCAAAGTGATGACACGTCAGAAACCTTTCCAGTTACATGTACATGTTTTATGTAAATCTACAATTCTCTTTCTAAGATAGTTACTGAGCTCCCATTTTTCTGAGTACTGGTCAGTTCAATGTAAAAAAAAATCGTTTTATATTGGCAACAAGAAACTTCCAAATTATTAAAAGATTTAAGTGAATGTATGTATATTTTTTGCCCTGCTTGTGTACCTTTAACCCTGTTGTGGATTAGAGAAAATAAAAAAATAAATTTAAACCTGCTCATCCAATTCTTCTTCTTTAAAGTCATTAAAGATTTATGCTTTACAAGTCATTCCAACCTTAAAAAAAACCAGTTCAAAGAAATCAAGCCAAAAATGATGAAGAAATGTAAAATTCTGCATACAACTGTATGATTACACTCTGCAACACCACCATCACCTGTCGCCATTTTCAAAGACATACAGTTAGACAAGTTTCATATTGAAAATTCTGAAATATTGGACACGCCCCTTGCTACAAAAGTAATTTGTAAAAGTGAGCTTTGTTGTCTGACACTGAAGCGGAGGGAATTTGCAATTAACTTTCTGTGGATACCTGACAAGAGTATCTTCTTGCTGAAAGTAAAGCTGGGACCATGGTTGGTTTTGCCGTTCACAAGTTTTGCAAATGGTTGGTGTGATCACAATTGTTTGTTACACCCAGATATGTGTGTGTGTGTGTGGGGGGGGGCAGTACACAATATATTACCATGCAACAACCACACATGGACACCCTTGGACATGTGCACTGTTCAAATACACGCAGGAGACATCTACTGGACAGCAGCTTAAGGCTAGGATACACGGGTAGCATTTGGCAGCAATACCGCCAGTAAGGAGGAAAATGTTTTCTATTAAATGTTTGGTATTCACAAGACCTCAAATTTCTTATGATGAGTAATGCTGTTGTATCAGTATTCTGGGTCATAGTTAAGTATAAATTTTAACCACCTGCAGTTTCACCAATGAACCATGTAGGGTATGGTTAGGGTTAAGTTAGATTTAAGACGTAAACTAGCATACGTTCAATAACCGGACTTTATCTCCACTGTGCGTCAATTTTTGACCAACACTTCCTCTGTGATATGATTTTCATTTGGATGTCCGAAATAAGTGCATATTCACTATACAAGCATAGAACCTAACCCTTACCCTAGCAGCACGTTGTTTTTTTATTTATAAGAGGCAAATGGAACATATATTTTTCTTATGCCATACACATGGGGAGAGAAATCTAAACCAATGAGCTGTCAGACATTGCATCACATTTTAGCACTCATGTCATAAAGTTCAACAGATTAAAGTTTTCTGACTTGTTTCTAGATCTTTGCAGATGAAAAGATTTGGTAAGGATTCTCAGCTGAGGTTGTCTCACATGTCTCAACTGTCATTGTAAAGCACTTTGACCTATCTAATAGCTTCAAAAAGTTACCCATGTAACAATGCCTGAAAACATCAGATATCCTCCATGTTCTCCCAACAGTAAAACATTATAATAAAGTTAGATTTATTTCATTTACAGCAACAATAAACATTGTTTAGATAACCAACCAATTTCAATAGTTCTTGATTTCCAAATGGGATTTTTTCCCTTGCTGGAAAAGGCTGATTCCCTTTGTGATGAAAACCTCCAATCTTCCATCCAATGCTCAGGCTTTCTTCCTGTGATTTATTAGTGCTCTCTTTTTCTGTCAGTGTGTTTTTTTCTGCAACACAAAAGAGCAAATGTTCAAGAATGATAAACTGAGTGTTATTATTACAAAAAATATATTATCTGTATTATCACAATACAGGAAAAAGTACAGTAATGAGAAGTACTAGGAGTGCAAACCTCCAGCAGCGCAGCTCACTTTATGGGCAGTATGTAATTTTAAGGTGATACTATTGGATTTTGTCTATATTCATTTAGTTTCCTTGTGCCAATTTGAAAAATGGCACATGTGAAATGTAAAAGTGAGATCAGAGGTCAAATGTGATATGATATATTGGATATATTGATGCAAATTATAATGTGATATTTAGATTGCCCATATATGATATCCTAACATATATACACTACCTCACATTTTTGTAAATATTTTATTATATCTTTTTATGGGACAACGCTGAAGATATGACACTTTAATACAATGTAAAGTAGTCAGTGTACAGCTTGTATAACAGTGTAAATTTGCTGTCACCGCAAAATAACTCAGCATACAGTCATTAACGTGTAAACTGCTGGCAACAAAAGTCTACGCCTAACTTGTGCCCAAAGTGTCAATATTTTGTGTGTCAGCCATTATTTTCCAACACTGCCTAACTCTGTTTGCAATGGAGTTCACTAGAGCGTCACAAAGTGCCACTGGAGTCCTCTTCCACTCCTCCTTGATGACATCATGGAGCTGGTGGATGTTAGAGACCTTGCGCTCCTACACCTTCCATTTGAGGATGCCCCACAGACGCTCAGTAGGGTTTAAGTCTGTAGACATGCTTGGCCAGTCAAGTTACTTTATTTAGCAAGGCACTGGTCTTTTTGGAGGTGTGTTTGGGGTTGTTAAAACACACTGATGAGAAGTGGGCTACTGGAACAAGAAGGCACAGGTGGGCAAGAGATTAAAATAGGGCGCTTTTGGAAATGTTGGAATGCTACTACGCAAGTAACCCCAGCGGAAGGGGTTACATGAATAGAATGAGGGACCTATGGATTCTTCGCTACCCAGCATCCAGATTGATTGCAAAAGAACCAGCAGCTCAGTGTTTCAACATTCAGAAGAAAAAACTGCTCTCAATGAGAAGAACTAAGGGCTCAGAGAAGTACTCAAGAAGATGTGGAGGTGAGTGGCTCCAGCAGAACCCAGGAGCAACATCTGAGATCTCTGTCCAGAAGAGCGCAGTCCTGGCACAGCAAAGATACTGCACAGGACCTTCAAGCTCCCAGGCCTCTGGTAGACAACGCAAGCTTGAAGGATAAAGAGTACCCTGCAAGGGTGAGAGGAATCCCCTCTCACCCCTGCGATATATCTTAGTCTCCCCTTGGTCAGTGCATACTGTTCAGTTCCCTGGTCTTAGTTTCCTTGTGGTTCCTTGCCAAGAGTTAGTTGAGCTAGTTTTGTTCTTATAATCCTGTTGGCCTATGGCTTTTTGCATCAGCTGAATAAAGGGCTAGCCTTTTGTTAGCTTCCATTAACCCAACTTGCATTTGGGTTAATTTGGGTTGTACAATTTATGGATGTTAGCATTAGAGTGTCAGAAAGTTATCAGCTAATTTCTGGTTAAAAAAACCAACAACATGGCAGTCTAACGTGATAACACTGAGGTCTCAAAATGCAAAATCCAGAAACCAGTGGGTGAACACATACTGGGCATAACCTTCTCTTCTCTTCTCATTTGCAGTGAGCTTCTTGGATGGCTATATATTCGGTCTGACCACTAGCAACTGTGTGTGCATTCACAATAACACTTTAACCTGGACAGAAAGTAAACATCATCGGTGTGATTACCTGTTAGAGTGGCTCAGGGTAGGTCTGTCTTGGATCATAAGTCATGTCAGGAATGTAGGGCTCATGGAGGTCAGGGTCTAGCGGCAGGGTGTCCAGTGGCAGATCAGCATAGCCATATGGGGGGTAAGAGCCATCTAACTCTGAGATGCAGAGACAGACATAACCTGAGTGACTGGTGGTTTGTATTTTTCAAACTACTCAAAATTAAATACACTGCTCCTAGTGTTACAATGAGGATTTTTTGTCAGCACTATCAAATCAAAACCTTCAGTTCACCTCCATTATGGCTCTTAATTTTAAATTTGTTTTGGAAATTTTAAATCCCATCCCCACACAAACATGGATACATATTGTTATAGTTTCATTGTATCAGATTGTATGATGGAGGGAATCATCCCCCTCTTCATCATCCCCTCAAGATGGCCGTAGTGATAGAGAGCACAGAAACAGCTCTTACTAAAGTCATCAGTGACCTAAACAACAGTGACTCACAGAGACTTTCAGTTTTAGTTCTACTTTATTTCACTGCTGCATTCAACACTGTTGATCATGACAATTTCATTCAAAGACTTCATGACTCAGTTGGTTTAACAGGTCCAGTTCTCAATTGTTTTTCATCATATCATATCAAAATCTCTGTTTCAATTAGCAGTTTTAGATCTATATATAAATATTTAATCAGGGGTTCCTCAAGGGTCTATTCTTTGTTTATTATTCTTTAACCTACATGCTTCTTCTTACTACTCTCACAAAGAATCATCCCGCCAATCTTATGTTGATGATACACAATTGTGCTAATGTTTTTATTTTCTGATGATTGAACCTCTGTTCACAAACTAATGAGGTGCATCGATGACATTAATTTGCTGGATGCCTCAAAACTTTTTGGAATTAAACAGAGACAAGACAGAAATATTTCTTGTTGATCCAAAATGTTAGAGACTGACAAACTGCTCATATATACTATTCCTGTCTCTGAAACGAGTTAACAACCTTGGCATCATTTTGGACAGTTTTAATAATTAGATCAAAAAAGGTCACCACAATTACTCTCCTTCACTTACAAATATATGGTTAGGTTAGAAAGGTTAGAGAATTCTTGTCTCAAACTGACTATAAGAATAAGTCCATGTATTCATATCAAGCAGGTCTGTTTGCAGGATTATCCAAATCCTGATGTTCGTTCAATACGTAGCAGTCAGAGTTCTTATAGGTATGCAAAAATTTGATCATGTTCCCCCAGTATTGAAGTCACATTATTGGCTCCTGTGATCTATGTCCTTTCTTTTCAGTGGTGGTGTGACTACAGCACATTTGAGAGAAACAAAGATGAATGTTGGATCTACGGACAGGCCGGCCACTGAAGGTATTTATTAGTGGAAAGTGTTATAGCGCTAAGAAAAATTAGGAAAATAGCAAAAGATACAAATTTTGGAGGAAAACATAGGTAAATGGAAAGACAATTAGCAGGAAAATTTGATGTTAATAAATTCAAAGAAATTTGTTGGCTTAAGTGTAACCTTCATGAAATTAAATCAACATGATTTTTAAAATATTTTATCAAGACTTATACATGTCTGATAACAAAGTAAGTATGGACCTGCTGAACACATTCTTTGATAAAAAGATAATACCACAAATTTCACAGGGGGTAGGGACAAATGGGAAACTCCCTAACAGAGACAGATGTAAAGGAAGCTATCCATGCAATGAAAACCAGAAGGACACCAGGAATGTCAGCTCGACTTCTCAGCAGTTTTATGACAAATTTATAGATTTGCGATGTCAATTTTTAACTGAAGTATAACATGAAGCTTTTGGATATGGACTGCTTCCTGTAAGTTGTATTTAGGCAGTAATATCACTAATTCCAAAAGGTGATTTAACTGATCCAGGTATTTACAGAGCGATAAGTTTAACCAATGTGGATTGCAAAATTCTATCCAAAGTATTAGCAACAAGGCTGGAGGTTGTACTACCACAAATTATTCATAAAGATCAAGTAGGGTTTGTCAAGAATATAATATAAGGATAATATGAGGAGATTACTACTCTTGCTGTGGCTAAACAGAAATAACACAAATCCTGTATTGGCTATATCTTTAGATGTACAGAAGGCTTTTGATAGGGGCCAGCTTCCCCGCTGACCCCAGCAGGCACCCCCGTTCCCTGGAATCCATCAAGGCCATGGGGCCCAGGCTCATCTGGACCAGGGCCCACCACAGCAGCGCCAAGCCCCACACAGCCCGGGGCAGCCCACCCGACCCCACTGCAGAGGAAACTACACCCACCCTATCATCCAATCATCTCCCAGACTACATAAGACAATAGACACCCAGGTTGAGTCCATTTACCATCTTTTTAGAGCCATTAGCTATTCAAATTAGAGAAAATGCAGAGATTAAAGGTGTATTCGTGGGAGGTAGAGAACACAAATTGTTCCTGTACGCAGATGACATCCTGGTATTAAGCCAAGAACCTACTAATTCTATCACAACGCTATTAGAGGGGATTAATAATTAATCTGTGTTTTCCAGGTACAAAATTAATTGGCATAAATCAGAGGTGATGCTAGTCTCCCAAGCTTGTAGTCATAACCTAATATCGGGCTTAACTTTAAGTGGGTGGACAAAGGAACGAAGCATCTTGGAATTGAATTGAACCCAAATATTGAGGATATTATGGCTAACAATATGGGAAAATTAATAAACAAAATTAATAAAAACTTAGACAAATGGAGTAAACTAAATTTGACATAGTGGGGAAAAGTAAACACAGTAAAAATGGCTGTAGCATCACGTATCAACTATTATATGGGAATGTTGCCTATCCTACAGCAGATGTTACAAAGTTACAATAATATGATAAAAATAAAGATAGTCATTGCTGACTTTGTTCAGTGGTGTGAGCACTCTTATCTCCAATTGAACATATCTAAAACAAAAGAAATGGTTATTGATTTTAAGAAAAAACAAAATGGGCATGGAGTCACTTTAATTGAAGGTCAGAAAATAGAGCAAGTCCAATCATATAAATATCTTGGGATCATAATCAGTGAAAAAATTAACTTTGATGAGAATTGCAAAAATGGTCACCAGCACCTTTACTGCCTCAGGAAACTTGCTCATTTCCACATTGACTGAAAAATTGTAACTTTGTTTTATCGTTCATTAAGTCTTTTTTATCTTTTAGTTTAGTGACATGGTTCGGTTAGACCTCTGTCACAGAGAAAAACTCAATGAATCAGATAGTGAGATGGTCCAGCCATCTGGTAGTTGAGTCACAGTCCTGTTTAGCCTTCCAGTACTCTAATGGTTCCCATCCTCTGCGGGGTGAATTTCAGCTTCTTTCCTCAGGATGAAGGTTTTTAGTTCCAAGATGCAGAACAAAGCGTTATAAAACCAGCTTTGTCCCTGTTGCTGTCACTGAAATCAATAACAATTGTTTTTTAATTTAATTCATTTTATTTAACTACTAAATATGTGTTTTGTCAGGTTTCATTAGGTGCGTGTGTTCGTGAAGGAATGCCAAATGCTATCATTTTTCTGTAAAGCAAATTTATCTATGGGTATAAATAAAGGAACCTTAAGCTTAGATTTTCTTTGGAAGGGTGGTGAACCCCGTATTAACATTAATCAACTTTCCCAACCAAGAAAGATAAGGGGGATTAGCCCTGCCCAATATAGAGTATTATAGCATCTCTTTTGAAATGGCTTGATTAGGCAAAAATTGGGCAGGGAAAATCGATATAGATTGGATTTTAATAGAACAAGAGCTTGCATCTCAGTTCACACCAATTGATATTTTATCACAAAAAGTAAATAAACAGGGTAAGACACAAAATCCTATTTTGAAGTTTTGGAGAACACAATGTGCTCTGAAACACAATTTTCTTGTGTATCAAAGTACTTACCATCTGGAAGATACGTAGGCTCCAAAGGAACTGCAGTATGGGCCTGTGAAGACGTTGTCAGACATAAATACAATAATACTTTTTACTCGAAAAAAGTAAAACATTACCTATTATTTAAATGTAATACATTACATCACTTAGTTATTCCCTAGAGGAATCACTGCATAATATGGCCTGAGATGTATTATCACATAATTAGTCTTTAACAGTATAAACCTTAGGCTACAGTCAAATAATAAAATTAATTAATATTAAAATGTGATGACTTCCAGTTATACCACAGCAAGTAAATAATATTAGTAGATCTAAAAGGAGACAAGAATGCTATGTTTCTGAATCTGTCAAGTCAACTAGTAATTATCTGCCTTTGCCAATTTTTTGCTAAGAAAGAGCGGGTTGGAAGTTCGTCCACAGATGATTAAGACAAACCAAAATGAGGTCAACACTCTTTAAGAGTGGGTATGGCTTTTGTGCCAACACCTCTGCACACAAAAGCACACAGACATCCACAAACATAGTTTTTTTTTACCATTTCCCAGGCAGCAGGGTCATGCTTGAACAGCGAATGTGTAAGCTCCACTGACACTCTCTTCCTGTAGTCGGAACTCTTGTCTTCCGAAATGCGGAACAACACTGCTGCGGCATAGGTAGCTGGAGGGAGATGGCAACATCAGTTATGTACAAACAGAATTAATTATCAAGTCCTTTCAAGAATGAACATATTTTGAGTGTAAGGAAGCTTCTGTGTTACAGAAGTGTATGTACATATAGATCCATGATGGACTGTATGTGTGTGTTCCTAAACCTCTGAATGGGGCCTGGGATGATGAGAGTTCTGCACAGTATCTTGACTGGACTCTTTTGGATACAGACCTCCAATCTTGTTCCTTAAATCTGCTGGAGCCACTCTTCAAGTCTACCACTGGGACCACTTTGGACTTTACCTTCCACATCTGCTACAGATATTCCTTCAGCAGTGGGTACTTTTGGATTTCGTGGTAGTTGGTGTAATGTTTATTGGAAGTTTAGTGTTTATTAAACCCCCCCAAAATATGATTATCCAGAGTTGGGACCAGGAAGCAGAGTTGCAGTCTTACACGCCTCTCTGCAGCTTCTCTTCTCCTGCTACCCCCCAAAAACCCATCTCCATAGAGACTGTGTCCGCTCCCAAACAGACAAAAAATAAACTAAAGACCAGCAATAAACAACTTAATCATAAAAAAATCACAAAGAAAGAACAATACAGTATCCACATCTGAACCAAAGAGTAAAACAGTGAAATGTGGATTATTAAATATTAGGTCTCTCTCCTCCAAGTCTCTGTTAGTACATGACTTAATAATTGATCAACAAATCGATTTACTCTGCCTTACAGAAACCTGGTTGCAGCAGGATGATTATGTTAGTTTAAATGAATCAACACCCCCGAGTCATTCTAACTACCAGAAACCTCGAAGCACAGGCCGAGGGGGCGGTGTGGCAGCAATTTTTCACACCAGCCTATTAATCAACCAAAGACCCAGACAGACTTTTAATTCATTTGAAAGCCTGATGCTTAGCCTCGTCCACCCCAGCTGTAAAACTCAGAAACCAGTCTTACTTGTTGTCATCTATCGTCCACCTGGGCCTTACACAGAGTTTCTCTCTGATTTCTCAGACTTTTTATCTGATTTAGTGCTCAGCTCAGATAAAATAATTATTGTGGGTGATTTTAACATCCATGTAGATGCTAAAAATGACAGCCTCAACATGGCATTTAATCTGTTATTAGACTCAATTGGCTTCTCTCAAAATGTAAAAGAACCCACCCACCACTTTAATCACACTCTAGATCTTGTTTTAACATATGGCATAGAAACTGAACATTTAACAGTGTTTCCTGAAAACCCTCTGCTGTCTGATCATTTCCTGATAACATTTACATTTACAATAATTGATTACACAGCAGTGGAGAGTAGACTTTATCACAGTAGATGTCTTTCTGAAAGTGCTGTAACTAAGTTTAAGAATATAATCCACCCACTGTTATCATCTTCAATGCCCTGTACCAACATAGAGCAGAGCAGCTATCTGAACGCTACTCCAACAGAGGTCGATTATCTTGTTAATAATTTTACCTCCTCACTACGTACGACTCTGGATACTGTAGCTCCTGTGAAAACTAAGGCCTCAATTCAGAAGTACCTGACTCCGTGGTATAATTCTCAAACACGTAGCCTAAAGCAGATAACCCGTAAGCTGGAGAGGAAATGGCGTGTCACAAATTTAGAGGATCATCATTTAGCCTGGAGAAATAGTTTGCTGCTTTATAAGAAAGGCCCTCCGCAAAGCCAGAACATCTTACTATTCATCACTGATTGAAGAAAATAAGAACAACCCCAGGTTTCTCTTCAGCACTGTAGCCAGGCTGACAAACAGTCAGAGCTCTACTGAGCCAACAATCCCTTTAACGTTAACTAGTAATGACTTCATGAACTTCTTCACAAATAAAATTTTAATCATTAGAGAAAAAATTACCAATTATCATCCCACAGATGTAATATTATCTACAGCTACTTTCAGTACTATTGATGTTAAGTTAGACTCTTTTTCTCCAATTGATCTTTCTGAGTTAACTTCAATAATTACTTCCTCCAAACCATCAACGTGTCTTTTAGACCCCATTCCTACAAAACTGCTCAAAGAAGTCCTGCCATTAATTAATGCTTCAATCTTAAATATGATCCACCTATCTCTAATAATCAGCTATGTACCACAGGCCTTCAAGCTGGCTGTAGTTAAACCTTTACTTAAAAAGCCATCTCTAGACCCAGCTGTCTTAGCTAATTATAGGCCAATCTCCAACCTTCCTTTCATATCAAACATCCTTGAAAGAGTAGTTGTCAAACAGCTAACAGATCATCTGCAGAGGAATGGCTTATTTGAAGAGTTTCAGTCAGGTTTCAGAGCTCATCACAGCACAGAAACAGCTTTAGTGAAGGTTACAAATGATCTTCTTATGGCCTCTGACAGTGGACTCATCTCTGTGCTTGTCCTGCTAGACCTCAGTGCAGCGTTCGATACTGTTGACCATAATATCCTATTAGAGCGATTAGAACATGCTGTAGGTATTACAGGTACTGCACTGCAGTGGTTTTTATCATATCTATCTAATAGACTCCAATTTGTACATGTAAATGGAGAGTCCTCTTCACCCACTAAGGTCAATTATGGAGTTCCACAGGGTTCAGTGCTAGGACCAATTCTGTTTACATTATACATGCTTCCCTTATGGGGTGGCTGTGGCTCAGGTGGTAGAGCAGATCAGCTACTGATCGGAAGGTCGGTGGTTCGATCCTTGGCTTCCCCGATCTGCATGTCAAGTATCCTTGGGCAAGATACTAACCCCAAATTGCCCTCCGATGCGTTCATCGGAGTACGAATGTGTGTGAATGCAGGTTCGTTTGCACTGTGTTTAGAAGTGCTTGTACGAGTGGGTGTGAATGAGGCATGTTGTATAGAGCGCTTTGAGTACTACGGGAGAGTAGAAAAGCGCTATATAAGAATCAGTCCATTTACCATTTACCTTAGGCAGTATCATTAGAAGACGTAGCATACATTTTCACTGCTATGCAGATGACACGCAGCTCTATCTGTCCATGAAGCCAGGTAACACACAACAATTAGTTAAACTGCAGGAATGTCTTAAAGACATAAAGACCTGGATGGCCGCTAACTTTCTGCTTCTTAATTCAGATCAAACTGAGGTTATTGTACTCGGCCCTGAAAATCTTAGAAATATAGAATTAGTTTAGTAGTAGAATAGAATAGAATTCAACTTTATTGTCATTGCACATGCACAGGTACAGGGCAACGAAATGCAGTTTGCATCCATCCAGAAGTGCTTTAGCCATGATATAGATATATTACAATATATATTAGCAATAATATAGATATGTAAGTATATTACAGAAATGGGTCTATTATGGTATGTTATAATGCACACGGTATGAAGTATGTTATGAATATTCTATAACTATAAGTATGTACAGGCTGTAGTGAGTACAAGCTATGTACAGGCTATGAACAGGATATAAATATGAAAAACTATACAGAATATGTGATTGTGATTAGAGGATCACCAGGGGGTCCTTTGTCCCTCCTTGGGGGGATACTCCCACTGGGTTTAAATCTGGGACTCTCGGCCATTTGACCTTAGAACTGAAGAAGCTTCTCGGATGAGAGGTGAAACGTCTTCAAGCAACTTAAAGAAGTCCAGACGCTTTTCTTTGCAAACTCCTTTGACTACGATGACCTGGATGACTGAGAACCTTCACAGACATATACAGAATATGAAATAAAAAACTATACAGAAATATGAGATATACAGTTATACAGAAATGTGAACTATGCAAGTTATGAACAGTTGTAGGATTAAAAATTATCGTATGTACAGAATGATTATTTACACAGAACTATACAGTAGTGCAGATAAGATAAGTGAGATATGTGGATAATTTCTACAGAGGCTATATAAAGTGCTAGTGGTGATAAAGTGCTAGTGGTGGTTCAGTCCATGTTATTATTGTGTGTTTGAGGGTACAGTTGTCCATTGTGTGTGTGTGTAGGTGGTTGTGGGTGTGTGTATGTTCAGTCCATGAGTTTAACGTGGGTCAGATGTCAGGAGGCAGAGTTCAGGAGTCTGACAGCTGTGGGGAAGAAGCTGTTCTGGTACCTGGTGGTCTTAGTCCGGAGGCTCCTGTAGCGCCTCCCAGAGGGCAGGAGGGTGAAGAGTCCATGTGATGGGTGACTGGGGTCTTTCATGATTTTCCCAGCCCTTTTCAGACACCACTTCCTGTAGATGTCCTTTATGGCAGGAAGTGGTGCTCCGGCGATGCGCTGGGCAGTTTTCACGACCCTCTGCAACGCCTTCCGGTCTGAGGCAGAGCAGTTCCCGTACCAGACTGTTATACAGTTGGTCAGGATGCTCTCAATGGTGCAGCGATAGAAGTTCACCAGGATGTCTGAGGACAGGTAGTTCTTCCTCAGAGAAGAAGAGGCGCTGGTGAGCCTTCTTGACCAGCTTGGAGCAGTTGGTCATCCAGATGAGATCCTCGGAGATGTGGACTCCCAGGAACTTGAAGCTGCTCACACGCTCCACAGCCATCCCCTTAATGTGGATGGGTGGATGTGGGTCAGCATTCCTCCCAGGGCTCGCAAAATTTCAAAATCTCTGGTAGCCCTTCGGGCAGGCCCTCTTCAGTTTTTGGTAGCCCAAAATAAATTTAAGTAGCCCGAATAAAAAAGAGAGCAATTTAATTTAATGTTTTGTTTCCTTTACAATATTATACATTAAAGTATAATATTGTAACGGAAACAAAAATTAATCAGAAAGTTGTTGAAATACAAATCACAACAACTGTATAAAAATCACAGTCATCAACTCAAATACTTGGTTCTAATTGAACAGAAATTTCTATGAACTTGTAAGAACTGTGTAGAACATGAATCAGTCTGTGTCAGATCCTGAATCTGAAATTTCCACTGAAGTCAAGGGTAAGGGGTGAGTGGAACCAAGATCGAGGCCATTTGCTTTTTGAAGTTTGCAAAGACTGCTAAATTTTGACAATGGTAGTTCACTCTTTGCAACATAGTACGCTTTTGAAAGATTTTTCAGGACTTCTGCTTGTGCTTGGTTTATTTTTTGCAATTGCTGTTTGTTCTGGGAAAGATATTGCAGACTGAGCAATAATGCATTTCTTGCATTTCTCATGGGTTCTGATGGGGTCTTTCTTAAAATTACTGGTCCCAGTTACAAAGGCGCTTGTCGACTCAAACGAAATGAAACTCACAACACACCTGGCAGAACATCATGTTATTTAGCTCGTCATATTCCAGCCACAGAAATTCTTTTGTCCATGAAACCAAAAAAGCTGAGCTTTCTTTTTGCCTCAGTCTGATTTGTCATAACTTTTCCGTTTTGTGGTAGGCTTTTATTTGGCTGTGCCTTCTTCACCCTGACCTGTCTTATTTGGCTCAGCAGAACTAAAATACCGGCGTAAATCCTGCTGCTTTTACACACGTACTTACATAACGGTCAGCGATTCTCTGCGCAATCAACCTCTCACGTGTTTAAGCTTGCTGTGGGAGATTTCACTTGGCACGTTTGAATAGTAAGCTAATGAGTGATAAGACGATGTCAGAGGAATTGGTGCGCAATTAATCGTCACTCACCAATCAGTGCTGCCGCTCTCTACACACCATTCGCGCGATCGCAAAGTGAAAGTGAAAGCAAAAAACAAGCACAAATTCAAACGCGATTTCAATATGTCACATATTGGCAGTGGCTCATCGATGCCAATGACATAATTACCCAGCTACATTTTCGAAAGAATGCAAAAGCATTGACATATATTTTCCCTTCCTATGATAGCCCGACGGGCAGGGCTGAGATAGATTTTGGTAGCCCGACTGGAAAAATCGCTAGCCCCGGGACGTCGGGCTAGCGATTTTGCGAGCCCTGCCTCCTGTAGTCCACGATGAGCCCCTTAGTCTTCTCGGTGTTAAATATGGTATCTAACCAGATTCTTACTCTGGATGGAATTACCTTGGCCTCCAGTAACACTGTGAGGAACCTTGGAGTCATTTTTGACCAAGATATGTCCTTCAATGCACATATTAATAATAATAATAATAATAATAATACATTTTATTTGAAAGCGCCTTTCAAAAAACTCAAGGTCACTGTACACAGTAGAATAAAAGCAACATAAAAGCAAGCAGTTTATAGAATCATAAAAGCATAAGACATAAACAAATAAAATAGCAGAGTGAAGAGGTTATGTGGGATAAGCTATTTTGTACTATATGTAGCTATTTTGGGTTTTGAGTTTGGACTTAAAGAGAGAGAAGGAAGAGATATTTCCCAAATCAGGAGGTAGGGAATTCCAGAGTCGTGGAGCATATTAAACAAATATGTAAGACTGCTTTCTTCCATTTGTGCAACATCTCTAAAATTAGAAATATCCTGTCTCAGAGTGACGCTGAAAAACTAGTTCATGCATTTATTACTTCCAGGCTGGACTACTGTAATTCTTTATTATCAGGATGTCCTAAAACTTCACTGAAAAGTCTTCAGCTGATCCAAAATGCTGCAGCAAGAGTCCTGACAGGGACTAGAAAGAGAGAGCAGATTTCTCCTGTTTTGGCTTCCCTTCATTGGCTTCCTGTTTAATCCAGAATTCAAAATCCTGCTCCTCACATACAAGGTCTTAAATAATCAGGCCCCATCTTATCTTAATGACCTTGTAGTACCATATCACCCTATTAGAGCACTTCGCTCTCACACTGCAGGCTGTAGTGTACTGTACAATATAAAGCACCTTGAGGTGACTGCTGTTGTGATTTGGCGCTATATAAATGAAATTGAATTGAATTGAATTGAAATCCCTGACTGCTCCAGTCTGCACGCCAGATATCCTTGGGCAAGATGCTAACCCCAGGTTGCTCTTCGATCCGACAATTGGAGCGTTAATGTGTGTAAATGTTAGATAGAAAGCACTTAGGAATGTATAAAAGTTTTGTATGAATAGATGAATAAAGCGCTTTGAGTGCTCCGGTAGAGTAGAACAGCACTACATAAGAACCATCCATTTACCAGAACTAGTCCAGTTGTTGTTGGATAGGATTGCCACGTCTATCACAACTGTGGTTTTCTGCTCCTTGTCTAGTTCATTGGCCTGCAGCTGCTTTTTTGTCTGGAACTTGCAATCCCACAGGACCTTAATCCTGCTCATCTCAGCAACCTTTGGTAGTATCTTGGCGTGTTTTGTCCATATGCTGCACAAGTGTTCCTGTATACTACCCCAGACATTTGGTTGTGCTTCTCAGTGTATAAGGTCCCAGCTTGAGTGTTACATCATGCTACCATTAGTTGGATAGTCTCCAGGGCACCTATGCACAGCTTGGGTCCTAACAGGTGTGTTAGATTCCAACTCTGTGAATCTGGTGCTTATGGCCTGTTTTTGTGCTGCCATGATCTGAGCCTTTTTGTTTTTAGTTCAGGCTTTAATAAGTGCTGGTAGGATTTCTTGATGTCTGCTACTTACTCTGTCAGTGACACATAGCATGTAGGTGCTTGGCTGTCCATAATTGCTGCTCTTCCTCACCTTCTGTTTTCAGCTGTCTGAGGCATTTTTGGAGCAGATTCGTGGATTCTAAATGTTTCATCCTGGACTATGGCTCTGACGTTCACTAATCCTCGTGGCTCAAGGTGCTGGACTTTGGGTGGAGACCTCAATGCACCATGAGGAGTTTTTTGTCTTGACATCAGTGGTGTTTATATCCTCCTGTGGCCATCTAATTATTCCTGCTGTGTATGTGATGACTAGTAGGGTCTATGTATTCATGGCTTGGATTTTATTCATAGCATTTGTCTGGGTTCTCAAAACCCGTCTCATCTTCTGGAGGCATTTGGCTGTTGCTGAGATTTGCACATTGTTATCAGAGTTCATATTGGCCTGTGGGAGACCCAGGTATTTGTAGTTATCCTGTATGTCTGCTGTTCCTTCCCTTTACAAATCCACCCATTTAGTCTGCATCACCATTCCTGTTTTTGCACCTATTCAGCAGAACATTCTTGATGTGAGGCAACAGTGCTAACCAGCACCACCATGCTGCCTCATTTACAATTCCACTTTACCTTTTCTTTTGTTTTGTTTTGTTTTGTTTTCCTTTTTTATTATTTTTTTAAGAAGCATGAAATAATCCAGAAGAACAAGGGGCTGAAGGAATATCTGTAGCAGATGTGGAAGGTAAGTCCAAAATAGTCAAAGTGGTGGGAGGGAGCTATAGATATATCTGAGGTATTTTAACGGGCACACTTGGCATGGCCTACTAAATGACTCATAAGATACATTTCCAGTTTCACCCATTATTAAATCCAGCAAATAGCACTCATGACACACTGACAGGTTTTTCCCATATTCATCGTTTTACTACCAAAGAACTTCTTTTTTTTTTAACTTACAAAAGAATAAAAAGCCATAGTTGAAATAAAAATTGAACATAACCTCTTAGGTGTATGATGAATTTTGTTGTTTCAAGCAACAAGTTTTTCTCCTGCTAAATTTTCAGAACCTACCAATTCCCTCGTTGTTCGAGTGCAGCAGCTCCATGAGTGGTGCTGATGCTCCTTCTGCATCTATGAGCTCTGCAGAGTGTTTGTCCAGGGCTAGCTCACACAGTACTCCTGCAGACACTCTTTTCACATTCTCCACATACGAATACAGCAGCTGGACAGACACAACCAGACACATAGATACATAAATCCGGACATTTTACACACATTACTTTTTTGGCTTTCCTTATTTCCAAAAACATTAGTACCTAAATCAGTGCAGATGCGTTGTATAGGTGATTGAGGCTTGTTTGATTTCCTTTAATCTTTTTTACTAGAATAAGCGGTTATAATTATTTTCATACACACATGACAATCATGAAGGACTTAGAGTGCAGAGGGGTAAATGCAAACATGCTTACACACATAAATAATAATTAGACTAATGCTAATGAGACTAATGAGTCCCGAACATGATATTGTAAACCAACTTTGAATAACTGGAAGAACAATCCATTAACATATTAGATTATTGAGGCGTCGCAGAGAGGTGTTTTCCTTTTCTATCCTTTACAGAAGAAGGAGCAGATTCCAGAACCACAGCAAAACCACGAAGGGGTTGGCGAGAATCCAGGAAGCACCAGACCGAACGGATCTGGCCAAGAAAGGGGGACCCAAAAGAAGCATCCCAGAGAATCGCCCGTCCCAGAAGATTAGTTGTTTAAATTGTAGAGAAGGTCAAAAGCTTGTTAGACAGAGGGTATGGTGTGAGCATAAAGTAATGAAAATTAATGGGAGGATTAGCTTTAGTAATAGTTTGTAAGATTTTTATGTTATGTCAATTGCCCAAACACAGTGGTCATGCCGGATATGGTCTACCCGTTAAAGGGGGACAAAAGGACAATTAAGTGAACTGTAAGTTGTGTGCTTAGAAACCAGAAGTGCTTTTTAAAGAGGAAACGGGTTAACTCTATAGAGACTGTTTCCATAGATTGACAAAAGTAATTTAGGACCTTTTACTAGGAAAAAGCTAATTATAAAGGGGATCAGGAAGTAAGCTATCCTGATCACGTGTGGATGTTCTCTGGTCCTGTGTGCTAGACGGCTGTTTGAGAAGGGAGTAGCGGCATGAGAAGTATGGTGACCTTTCTGGGGAAAGGTCAAAAGGGGTAATGTTACGGAATAAATATATATTCTTAGTGCTTATTTTCTGTTTATATTGTTTTATATAGGCTAGTGTATTAAAACGCCACTTTGAGTTATAATGTGTGCTAAAGGTCACAGACTACATTGTAAGACAGGAAACTGCAGAAGACGCTTTGTGCAGGCCTGCAGAGTACAGGAAGTGAAACTAGGTAGAGTGCAACGCAGGAGTTGTTTTGATTGAAACTATGTGCGGCTATGTGTGATGTATGACTGATTATGTTATGCACATTCGGCTTGTAATGCTTCAGATCTGCTCAGGATTTAGCCTGTCCACATCTCCTTTTCCGGAAATGTAGAATAAAGATGATTTTTTGAGTTTTGAGCACACTGAGTCGGGTTTTTTCTTGGTCAGTAAAAGAATATAAAAGAACCGGATTTGTATAAGTTACATTAGAAAAGCACTATATAAGGAAAAAGTCCACTTACACAATGATGCCAGTGTCGTGAGAATCCAATCAGAATTGTCAGAATTTTTAAAGTTGGCTTTTTGGTGTGCAGCACACAGCAGGAAACGTTCGCCATCAGAGGCGTTTTCCTTACTGAGTATACTTTGTTTTTGGCAAGTCTTACTAAAGCACAAAGAAGGCAAGATGCACTTATTTCACGTTTGCCATCCCAGCAAGTTCTGTTTGCCCGACTGGAGTGTTTTTTGACATAAGACAGTGGTGTTGTGGTTACAAGTACAAATATTTTGTTACTGTAATGAAGTATAATTTTTAAGTATCTGTACTGTATTGAGTATTATTTTTTCTGACACATTTGCCTGAGTTTTAAAGGCACAGTCAGTAATTTTTTAGGTTATTTAATAGGAAAATATCCCTTAAATTTGTGCCCTTTCAAGGATATCTGTCATGTGGACTGGAGCAGCCATTCCAATTACCAGCCTTCTAATGAAAGTGGCCTTTTGGGTGCATGTGTTGGTGTACGTGAGTATATGAGCTGTAAATAGTGAGTATGATTTATAGTATAACTCGAGTGCTATTAATACTGAGGGGACTCAAGCATGAGACCCTGGTCAACAGTGCTCATCTACACGTCTCCCCCCAAACCCTCCATGTCTAAGGTGCATGTAAAATTGAGAGGCAGACACCAGTGAAGATGTCATTAGGACTGCCTTGGCAGCCCTGCCCATCAACCACTGGGTAACAAACCTGCCCCCAAAGGTCCTTTGTGTATGGTTATGTGTCATGAAATGTAATGACTATAGTGTAATAAAAAGGAGGGACAGATGACTGCACATCACAGCCAGCAAGGCCATGTGGATAGCCCTACCAACTGTGGTCTATGCACCACAGTTGCACATGTTCAACTTAATTTTTGTAATGACATTATCATCCTAGAGGTATTCATTGAATGAAAGACGAAGAACTCAGATACGGGGGCTATGAGCAGGACTCACATTATCTCTGTTTTATCTAGTAGTTTTAGTTGCTTGTAAAATCTTTTTCATTTAGTCATTTAATATTTATGCAAGATGAAGTTGAAATACTTCGTCTAGAAACATCAGTCTGCCACAGAAAAACTGATGTTCAAATCTACTAGAACAACTTTAATTGGAAATGTATATTTAGGATGGAAATATATGAAATCCTACTGGATTTAAACTCCACAGTGTATATTTAGTGGCATGGGAGCCAAATGTTTTTAGCAAGGAAGTCAGCAGTTTCTGTAGGAGCCTGTAATTTTAATAACACGTGCGCCTTGATGTGACTATTTTTGTGATTTGGCATTTTATAAATAAAATTGAATTGAATATGCATGCATGTGAATGTACCTGTACAAACAGTGGTATGGTCTGCATGCTGGAAATCTCTCCTCTGTTTATAGGGTCTCTGGCCAAAATATGAAGCGCTCCTGTGCAGCCCTCTACTATTTCCTCCATGCGAACGCCATCCTGAAACCAGGAAAAGTAAAGAAAGTCAGTCAGACAACCATCAAGCAAAGAAACAAAGCAGAGGACCCTCTATATACAATAGAAGAATTATTATTTTAACTTTTGTTTTATTTTATTTTTTGACATATCATTGTTAGTAGGTGCTTGGTTAGGTTTAGAAAAGCATCATAAATACTGTAAAATGTGATACCAAGGATTCCCAGCCAAGTGTCAGAGGGTTCCAATAATGTCACTGTTCATGATCAAATAATTGATTTCAAACACCAATATACTGTTGTAGTTTTATTCAGTGTTAGTCTCCCACTGTACAAAAATAAGCAAAACTGCTCAATTACTTGTAGAACTCGAACCGTTTCCTTCTCTCTCTCTGCTCCATAGTTTTCATCTGAACTTCACCAACTTAAAGCTACTGGACGCCGCCTGGAACGTCTCTTTAGGAAAACAGGACTTACTATTCATAAGGACATGTATCGCAGTCGTATACAACATTATAAAGAAGCTATTCATCATGCTAAATCTGCTTACTATGCTTCTATTATTGAATCTGCTGAAGGAAACACTCGTACTTTGTTTTCTACATTAGACAATATTGTTAAACCTCCAGATATAAAACCTCTTTTTTTCATACCAAGATTGGTGAATCTTCATCAACAATTGCCCTGTTCATGTGATATGGTATTTGTTCTACTTGCATTTTTTCTCCTACTCAACTGTCATCTTCTCTTACCAGAAGTCCTTCATTATCCATTGATAACTCTGTTGTCACATCCTCCCCTCAGGTTAAGAGTCTCGGTGTCATCCTCAACAGCACTCTGTCCTTCACAGCACATATAAATAACATCACTCAGTCTTCCTATTTTCATCTCCGTAATATTAACAGTCTTCATCCCTCACTCACACCACACAGTACCGCCATACTTGTCGATGCTCTTGTCACATCTCGTTTAGATTACTGTAATTCTCTTCTCTGTGGTCTACCTCATAAATTTCTCCATAAATTGCAGTTAGTTCAAAAAACAGCTGCTCACATTATGTTCCAAATTACAGAAGATATAACACAGCTCCATTGGCTTCCAGTTCACCTCCGTGTCAAGATCCTTCTTCTCACTTTCAAAGCGCTTCATAACCTCGCTCCTCCATCTTTATCTGGTCTTCTCTATACATACTCCCCCCTCGTACACTCCGCTCTTCTTCATCTTCCCTTCTGTCTCTTCCACCTGCTCACCTGACTTCCATGGGACTCAGAGCCTTTAGTTGTTCTCCCCCAAGACTTTGGATGCACTTCCTCCAGATCCCCGGACTACAAACTCTCTCTCTACTTTTAAATCACATCTCAAAACCCATCTATTCAAAATTGCATACCCTTTATCATGATTCCATTTTAGTCTATTTTTTTATTACCTTTTTTAGCTTTTATACTTACTTTTATACTTTCGTGCTTGTTTTTTATTTTTCATTTACCTTATTTTTTTATTTTTTATTTTTTCGTACTAATGCGACGTGACCTTGATGGTCTTTAAAGGCACCTATAAATAAAAGTGTATTATCATTGTTAATATTATTATAATAAAAAAGCTTTTATAACTTTCACTGACAAAGAAGTCATAAATTATAAACCTAATGGAATAAAACAAAGATTAATATGAAAAACAGAAGATGAACCATCTAGTCCTTATATATGTTTAGAGTAGCTCTGAATTTGCCTTGCCTTAAACTGTCACCATCAACTGCAGAAGTCTAGGCTCAAAAAAACTAAAATCTAAACTTAGATTATTAAATCAATGTCACAGCTCACCGTGAGCAATAAAAATTAAATAACTTGTTGACTTTCAGTGTTTGTGCATCAGTAGTGGGTCCTACAGTACTAAATGATACCAAAGAGAGCGGCTCACTCCAGGTTCAACATTTCTGCTTTATTTCACATTTTATACTCTGCTCTGTTTGTGCATATAATGAGTGCTAATTGTAACATGTGCAGGGACACAGCGAATGTGTCTTTGTACTTGTACTACTGATGCATGTCTAAATTCCAAGCCCGCATCACAGATGAAACCTGTCAATGCATTCCTGTTATTTTCTTTTTACCTACACTGCCCTCATTTCCTTGCTTATGTGAAGATTGGTGGCTGAATTTCCGTGTGTGTGTGTGTGTGTGCTCTCCATACCTGGTATGTGTGCTGTGTAGAGGAGGCATGTCTTTGTGTATCCTGGTGAGCTTTGAGCAGCAGGTTCACCAGTCGTGGAATTGCACCTGCCTCTCTCAGTGATGCCTGATTAGCTGGGCACAGTGCCAGATTCCGGATGAGTCCAACTGTGGCCTGGACACAGAAGAGAGATCAAGACTTGTTTCTGAAGGTTATACATGTAGTAAATCCAAATGGTAGATCCTGTTACTGTTTGAACATTCACTCATCTGCACTAAAGTTTGCTGACCAGAGTGTGATGCTACATATCTAAGGAAACCACAAGGATGAGAGAAAAAATATCAGTTTTCTGCTGCTGCTCATTGATAAAGTTGGGCTGAGGTTAAGCATCCTGACATCAGTGACAGCTCAGTGCTGTTTTGCTACTACTATTAACGCTCTGTAGTTTTCAAGCACTACATGCAGGCTTGCTGATATTTCAGAGGGAGTATTTACTCCAAAAGTAGATACATTCTAATGGTAAATGGACTGATTCTTATATAGCGCTTTTTTACTCTCCCGGAGTACTTAAAGCGCTGTATACAACATGCCTCATTCACACCCACTCTCACAAGCGCTTCTAAACACAAGTGCAAACTAATCTAATTTATAAAACATGTTATATTTATATGAACGTTCAAACTTCCCAGTCCACCACACTATTCTTAGGTCCAAACATCCCCAGGACCATAGTAATCTTTGCAAAGCAGATATTATATATATGTGTGTGTGTGTGTCAATTTTTGTGTGGTGGAATTTCAGGTTCAGCCAATATAATGCCAAAAAGTGCACTGCTGAAGTTGTCACTTGAGGGTCATTCCAAAATCTAGTCAATTTTCATAGACACATATTGTAAGCTATTGTAAAACTGCGGTCAACAATGTAGCAGCAGTTAGATTAAGGCAGATATGTGGACACCCGTTAACAGTGATGTCTACCTGTTACCTGCCCATTTATACCTGCCTGTCTCTAGTCCATTCTCTCACCCTTTAATGAAGCCACTGTGGAGTTCTTATGCCTCATCTGTGCTCCTCTGAAAGAAGAGTACTTTGTAAAAGAGGAATTGTCTGAACCGCAGCACAGTTGAACATATTTTGTTCCTGAATAAAAACAGTTTGAACACAATTGTTCCCCTGTCATTATTAATTATTTATATGTTGACAAAATTATTTATTGATAAACATTTAGGTTCGATTGTATTGTCATGGTATATAGCCTTATTACACCAAACAAAAATAGAAATTTTGTTTATAGGAATGAATACATGCATTTAAGATAAATTGATTTCTTTTACTTGGCAGTCTAAAATTTTGCAACATATTTACCTTCATATTTTATCATAGTAGGAAGTAGTTGAAATTTGGAGAATCACAGCATTTTGAATTTGGTCAGTTGTAGCTCTGCACTGCCTATTGGGCAGCACTCAGGATCAGAGAATGCACTTTTTACCTAGGGAGCCGATCCAGACTTCCAGTATCCAGACACAGATCACATACCTCACTTCCTAAAAATAAGCCTGAATTGAGTTGGCAATGCTGTCTGACTGAGCCTCAGAAGTGCAACCAGCACTTCTTTGTATGTATGTGTGTGTGTTTCTCTGTGTACTGAATGATGTGTGTACCACTATTATTTGGGTATTAAAGCTGTGACATCCAAAAGCCCCACTGCTGAACTGAGTGTGTCAGCTTGCTACCAGAAATACTCCCTATGACGTTAAATGTGGATTGATTGTAGAAAACAGTCCAATAGTGCAGTGAACAATTATGCACTATTACCTCATTTATTTATTTGTATTCTTATGTCCGACTGTTTTATGGAATTCCTGAAAATATTGATCTTTGAGTGTGTGTTCAGGTGCAGTGGTGATTTGAGGTCAATTCTAATATCTGCATTCCCACTGGTGGCATAGATTACAATTTAATAGTAAAATATACTTCACTGTTTGCTAATTCCCACTACACAAATAACAAAGCACGAACATGTTTGTACTGGAATTGTGGACTTTGTAAGGCAACACGCATTCAAGATTTTACAACTTACTGTTTTTATCGCGTATTAGGACTCGACACTGATTTTCACTTGGTTACAGGTTTTATTGTTTTCACTTTTTGACTGGCACATTGTTTAGATACACCTAAAAATGCTCAGTCTGCTGTTGCAGCATTTATAATCAGTGGGCATTTGTGTTGTGTTGCAGTAGAAAAGGATTTTGCAATCCAGTGTGACCTCTTACATACAGATGGAACTCAATGTCAGATTGAGAAAGGTAAAGGGATCATATAAAACAACATGAGAAAATCTGGAATGGTACGAAAAATTATCAGTGTCTATGGTATAGTGTCTATGACACTATGGGCAGTGATGGGCAGTATCACGTCACAAGTAACATTTATTTTCTGCTGTGTTTTACTTGCATCTAGGAGTGAGTGTAAACACAAAACACACAAAAATTATTTTATTTAATATGCTGGAATATACAGGAAATGTTAAACAAATTTCAGAAAGTCAAAGACAGTTATAATTTAATTTTTGCTTGATGCAATGGGCATTAGGTTAAAAGATTAAAACTAATAAAACAATTTTTAAAAAGAGACTTTTTAATTTGATTCAATTTTATATGATGGATTACACAGAAAAAACAGAATTGGGCTGAAAGGTCTATTGCTTTATTACATATTCAGGTTGTATATCATATTTTAAAAAGTAACTAAGTGACTAATTACTTTTGAAAATAAGTAAAGTAAGGGGATTACTTTTGGGGAGAAATAATCAGTAATTAATTACTAATTACTTTTTTCAAGTAACTTGACCAACACTACCTACAATAATACAGAGAAGACAGAGAAAACTTTAACACTCAGAGGACCATCTACTAGCAAGCACTAGAGACAAGGCAAAAGACACGCAGTGGAAGAGAGACAGAGAATATTAATTACTAGTGATTAAATGCCTAAGCATTGGTGTATAAACAATTGGTGGATGAAAGAAAAGTGAGTTCTTCGACCTTGGCAGACTAGTATCTGTGTGTGGCAGTAGGAATGTGAAAAGATAAGAAATGTGTCATCGACCCATCATTATTAAGTATGTTACTAGTTGGTTTGGCTGGTTTTCATTTTTGGTGGTCTGGTGCAGACACACTCTTTAAGGGGATTGGATTTTGGGGGGATAACACAAGAAGAGAAGTTGCATAGAGGCTGGTCACAAATCTAGATGGAGCAGCTCTCATTTACAGAAAGCTGGCTAAATTTATTAAACCTCCCAAAATGTGACTATCCAAAGTGGGATGGATGCAGTTGCTCCTTGACATGCCACTCTTGGTCCAGTTGGGGAGGGGATCGCAGACATTGTTTTGACAAAATTACAGACCAATTTTATTTTAATTTTGCTAACCTCCTATTGGTGAAACTGGGTGGACGTTGAGAAGGGTCCAGAGCATCACAACAGTGTCCTTACTGCCAATGTGAACTATAGTCAGGGGTGCACATAAGTGGTCCGCAGGTGCGCATTCGCTGTCAAAATAAAAGATGCGCACCAGATAAGAAGACGCAACGCAAGAAGTTGCTTTGGCCCATGGAGAACAGTTCACTATGGTGTCTGGTGTCTATAGCTTCACGTCTTAAAACATAATTGCCAGTAATCAGAATTTGTTCCTCAGTAGGTGTGGAAAAATGATTATAGATGTCAATTGGATGGTAGTTTGCTGGGGGTTTTCTCTGCACCCTTACTCAACCATCCTTTTTTCCTAGCTGCTCAGGAATCCTGGGATGCCTTTAACTGTACAACATCAACAGGACCCTAAGAGCATACATCAGGAATTCAATGGGGATGTGGCAAACAACATTAGAGACTAACTGAAGGCCAAGAGCACAAATTACTATCAAATGCGGGATTTACCGAGAAGATGCTCTGTCCCCGCTGCTGTTATAGGTCTGAACCCCCACAGCCAAATTAACAACTTGGCTACTGGAGCAATTGTCAGCCACCTCCTCTACATGGATGACATCAAGCTGTATGCCATGAGTGAATCACATCGATTCACTGGTCCATACCACTTGGATCTACAGCAACGACATCAGAATGTCATTCGGACTGCAGAAGTATAGTTGCATGGTAACTAAGAGAGGGAAAGTAGTGGCACCAGTTTGGCTCACTGCATTGAGTGGGCACCCACATTCCATATGGTTGAGAGCACCCCCCCCAGCTTTGAGTCCGACCTGTGGCCCTTTGCCACATGTCTTCCCCTCCTTTCCTTCCCTTTCCTTCCCTTTCCTTTCCTTTCCTTTCCTTTCCTTTCCTTTCCTTTCCTGTTGATTCTTCACTGTCCCTATCAATAAAACCAAATAAAGGCCAAAAATAAAATATTAAAAAAAGAGAGGGAAAGTGGTCAGAATTGAGAGGATTGCGCTACCAAAAGGTAGGGATCATAGCGGCTAAGACATTTAGGACAGTTACAACTACTTAGGAATTCCACAGGCAAAAGCTACAACCACCAAATACCTGCAAGAGTGTAATGCAAGTCCTGATGAGTCAGCTGTAGGGAAGAACAACATCCGTGTAATCAACACCTATGCCCTGCCGGTGATCAAATACCCTGCTGGAATAATGACCAAAGGAAGAAACAGAAGCCACCAACATCAAGACAAGGGAGCTCCTTACCATGCATGCAGGGTTTCACCCCAAGTTCAGCACCCTGAGATTGTATGCTAAGTGGAAGGAAGAAGGCCAAGTACTAGTGAGGGTCAGAACCACCAGAAATAAACTACAAAGACCCATTAAAACATCAGGAAAATGACCACAACTCACTGTTTGCTTACTGAATACCTCAAGCAGGAGAAACCTGGGAAGGAATAAGAGCAAGCAGAGGAACCATCATGGAAGGATAGGTCCCTCCACAGTATGTACCACCGCTGAAAGACAACACAGAGGCACTAACAATGACAACACAGGAACAAGCTCTGAGCACAAGATCCATTGAGGAGGGGGCTACCATATCAGGCAAGACACACAGGTCCAGGCTGTAGATCCATCACATAACATCATGGTGCAAGATGCTAGCAGGCAGGGCATACATGGAACGCCATAACCAGGTTGCCTGTGAGGTCAGTTCCTTGATCATTAATACGCAAATTGTCATGATAACTGATCAACAACCACTGAACAAATGACGGCCCTTTGGTGGCACAGGTCAGGTTTGCCAGAGGTGGCCCACACATGGGCCAGCACAAGGCCAGTTGCAGACACACTGCTGGCCCTGTGCTGGCCCAGAACAGTTTCAGCTCTGGCCCCAGATGTCAGCCTAATGTGTACCTTAATCAAGCCATGTAATAACAACATGCCATATTCAGCACAGATTAAAAATTTCTCAACAAAGGTAATGCAGAAAATTTATTTTGAATTGAATAATTTATATAATTTATAATTAACAATATATCAAATAATAATGCTGCTGGAACATAATAGTGCAAAAGTAACATGACAAAACTCTGTTTAGACAGTGAATGGACTGATTCTTATACAGTGCTTTTCTACTGTCACGGAGTACTCAAAGTGCTCTTTACAACAAGTGAATGGTGCCACATTCACTTTCTCTAAACTGAGTGTCCTAACTACATTCATACATAGTCACACTCTGATGGATGCATCGGACAGCAACTTGGGTTAGCATCTTGCCCATGGATACTTGACATGCAGACTGGAGGAGCCAGGGATCGAACCACTAACCTTCTGATCAGTAGGTGACCTGCTCTACCTCCTGAGCTACAGCCACCCATTGGCAAGCATGAGTAAACCGTCACTAGGTTTTGGATAAAGTGTACACTCACAAACCTGTCAAACCTGAATTTGAAATGTTGGCTACAATAGCAGTAGAGTATTACAGTCCATTTTTATGGACTACCAATTTTCATTACTATTTCTTATCTAAAGATTGCTACATGTTTCAAAATTGATCAAACCAACATTTCTAGACAGAACTTTGAAATACCTACTAGGGTAACAGAGTTTTTAAATTTCAGCACCCCTAAGTTGTTATCAAAATGTATAAGTTATTATTAAAAATCAATAATTCTCCCTCCAAACCACAAAGTGGGAGTGAAATCTTTCCATCAATCCAGATCAAAACTTCTAGACACAAATGTTTAAGTACTTTGAAAATGACTTAAAACCCCAACTTACAACTCATACAATGCAAAAATCTCCACAGAATACACGATACAGGACAAAGGATGTTCCTAATGGGTCTTGCAGTCACAAAAATATGCACCCACTGCACGGGCAATTCCATTAAGAACTATATGCATAGTATATGGTCTTGTATACCTGTCCATATTACATTCTATGACAAATACTCACACACACACACACAGCAAAATTGTATATTTGTTTGTGTAGCGCTCTATAATTTGTCTATAATGAGTGCACTTTATTACAAGGCAG
Source organism: Oreochromis niloticus (assembly GCF_001858045.2). Classification (NCBI taxonomy): domain Eukaryota; kingdom Metazoa; phylum Chordata; class Actinopteri; order Cichliformes; family Cichlidae; genus Oreochromis; species Oreochromis niloticus. The sequence goes on from NC_031969.2 coordinate 1,264,900, forward strand.
CAGATGGAGACCCAGCATGTCTGTTTACTTCACCCTCGACTTTCCCCCCACCTCCATTCTTTTCTCTCTCTTTTTCCTATTTCTCACTTTCTTCTTATTTTTTGCCAATCTGGCCTTTACCCCCGTCTGCTATCCACTACACAATAATATAAATAATAAAATACAGTAAATAAATAAAAGTGTACACAGAGTGTCTTGGGAAAGCACATATGTCTGACACTGCGAAGAATTCATACCATAATTCTGCTTGCTGCAACTGCTGGACAGGACAGGTTAAAAAATAATAACAAATAAAAACATTTTATTTTTCAACTCACTTTTGTGTTCCTTGTGCTTCTCTCATTCCAAAGGTGCAGCACCAGTCTACAGGTCAAGCCTCTTAACTGCTTTACACAGCCATCCAGATCTGATCACAAGCTGTTTATAAAGTGGGGTCATGATAGAAGTCCCACTCTGACTGACAGTCTCTGATATAGCTGTTTTGTTAGAGTAAGTCTCAATCTTTGTATTCTCATCAGTTGCTGCGGGGCTGGGGTATCTGCCCAGGTTGCAGGTGATGACAATTCAGACATTGCAGTGTCCTTTGCTGTGTTGTGATGGACCTCGAAGAGATGCCCTCTTCTGCTTATGAAGCGACTTTTGTTGTGATTTGGCGCTATATAAATAAAATTGAATTGAATTGAATTGAATTGCTTCCACCACTAGCAACATTGCATGCCACATCACTGTGTGTCCCAGTCTCTGTGAAAGTGTTAGCTATGTGACAGGTTGTCTGCAATGATAAGAGTATTTCCCAGGACATGCTCCAATACTGGACTGAATCCCAGGAGCCTCATGAGAAGATGTTGGTGGCACATTGTCCGAGCTGTGTTTGTTAACAAGAGGTACCAGCAACTCGTTGTCTGTTACACATTTTAAACTGAGTCGGGCCACTAAACTGTTAGACTGTTGCATACCCACACACCCACTAAACTGAACACACTGAACGTAGCATGTTCTGCTCATTACTCAGATCTCAGGAGCTGGTCTGCAACCTGTTTCTATTCACCTGTTTCCTGCTGCTGATGCCAACCCACAGGCTACGGGAAATCTAAAAGGAGTTGGAGAACTCACCTATCTGGGGTTTTTTGTTACAATGTGCGCTAGCTTTGGGTTGCTCGTCCTGCTCTTTCCCTAATGATGCCACTAAGCTGTTCAATGCAATCAGGGGAAAAGCGCTGGCGTGGGCCAAGGTTTTGTCATTTATCATTCCATTTCTACCTTCCCATATGAATGAGCTGAGAAAGAAATTTGCTCATCCTATATCTGAGGGCAGTTTAGCTAAAAGATTGTTTGATCTATGCCAGGGCATCCGCAGCATAGTTGAGTTCTTAGTTGAGTTTCAAACTGTTTCCGCCACAGCGAGCTGGCCAGATAATGCATTACAAGGAGTATTTCTCCAGGGTTTAAATGATCAGATGAAGGGCCAACTAGCTTTTTACAACAACATCCTTTCCCACATTGTCCATTATTCCCTCCATATAGGCTGTTAATTATCCCCTTTGGCTTACTAAAATGTAGTGTCTTAATGAGTTTGGATAGACTTCATTTATGTATCAATCCTGTTCCATCTTCTTGCATAATGACTTGGAAAAGAAAGCAATTTCCTCTCCCTGCCTTTGGGTCTCACAGGTTGAACTTTTCCAGAAGAAGTTTAAAGCACAGTGAACTTGTCAACATATACTGATGTACTGATGCTTCAGCTTCTTCCACAAAGGTCCACTGGCCAAAATATAAAATATGATTGTTTCACCATTACCAGCTGGGACCTGCTCTACCTCCTGTAGCTTAGGATCAAGCATTTGGCAACAATGGGAAGCAATTTCTGGAAAAACCAGACTCTGGAATGAGGTTAATGGGAGGGAAACAGGGAAAAAACCCACTGTGGAAGAGAGCCAGAGATGAAATGTAACTAATGATGAAATGCAGAGTGGTGTATAAACTGAGAGTGAAAAGAGGTGAAGAAGAAACACTCCAACATCATGGAAAGCCCCCAGCAGCCTAGGCCTATTGCAGCTAATTAATGCATGGCTCAGGGTCACGTGATCCAATCCTTACTATAAGCTTTATCAAAAAGAAAAGTTTTAAGCCGAATCTTAAAAGTAGAGGGGGTGTCTCCTGAATACAAACTGGGAATATGTTCTGTAGAAGACTATATTGAAAGCTAAAAGCTGTGCCTGCCATTCTACATCTTTATAGCAGAGGAAATTACAAGCAAGCCAGCATGGGCCAAAGCATGTTTGGCCCATATCCAGGAGTAAAGGTAATTTTTTGTGTTGGGATAAAGGTCATTACTAGGGGTGGCAGAAGGACCCCGTGTAAACCTCTCATAAAGATATGTAGTGCAGCTCTCCAGAGGACAATGGTGCAAGGGACTGATGCTACAAAAAGACATGGCACATATAAATCCAAAAGCAGGAAGCTGTTGCATTTTCTGTTATGCTGAGGAGACACTGCAATGCCCTTGGCTTACCTGTCTCAGACTGGCTTCCGTTTTGTGAATATGTTGAACATTGTGAATGTGTTCAACAAATGCAGTATCATGAATTTTTATGAATGGAAAGCTGGATCAATGAAGGGTTGGTTAAATATCAAAGGTGCTTTTCTCTTTTCCTTTCTGTTCTCGTCCTTTTCTTTCCTTTCTTCCAATTCTTTTGACCCACAGAGGCTGATTTAGTTACCAGGTCCAATGCATGTTATCTCTAATAGTATACATCACTGTCTGTCCTTACCTTTACTACAGGCCAGTAGTGGGGCTGGCCCAGTAGTTTAACAATAGCTGGGATACCATAGTGCAGACGCACAGCATTCTGGGCGAGCTCCGCATCTTGGTGGCGGGAGGTGAGATGCCGCAGGGCGCAGACCGCAGGTTCAGCGACATCCTCCTTCTCCCCAGCACGAAGCACAGCATGGATCAATGCCTCCACTCCACCATACTGAGTCACCAGTGTCTGTAGGAAAACATGGGGAACAGAAGTTTGGGGGTTTTTCCACCATGAAATACAAATGCAAATCCACACATCAAAACAAAGACAAGTAAACATTAAGTTACATCACTTTGTTAAACTGATGTTCTTTAGAATTGAAACGTGTACACAGCTGAGGTGTTCATGACCACTGTGACACAATCACACACATGAACAAATAAAATCTGTTGGCCATTTATTTAATCAGATATTTTTAATGACTTTGGTTGGCAATAAGAACTTAAGAATTTCAGGAAATATTCATAGTAGTATGTCTTCATACGCTTACCCAGCATGCGTAAAAATGGATTTGTAAAAGCCCAGAACATCGCACCTAAGCTTCTGCATATTGTACAATATACACTAGTTTCTGCTCATTGAGAAAATGATATTTCCCAGCAGTGTGTTTTGTGTATTTTAAAACTTGACTGCATGTCTGTGGACTGTGGGAGGAAGCCGGAGTATCCGGAGAGATCAACCCACGCAAACACAGGGAGAACATGCAAACTCCACACAGAAACACCCTGGTCTAATGTTGGAACTCAGAACCTTCCTACTGTGAGGTAACAGTGCTAATCACCAATCATTGCGCCGCCCCACATGCTGAAATGTTCTGTACGGAGAACAACTAATAAATTCTGAGCCTGTGAACAAAGGCAGCAGTGTCTTTTTTAAGACGTTGAGAAATAAAATCTGGAGCTTGTTCTGTATACTTAATTTTAAAACAAATCCTAAAAACTATTGGGAGCCAGTGTAAAGAGTATAAAAAGAAGTAATGTGAGCTTGCTTGCTACAACGTGTTAATAGTCTGGCTGCAGCATTTTCTATAGCTTGAAGGCGTGAAAGAGATGATTAGTCCAAGCCGGTAAACAGGGCATTACAATTATTTAAATGCAATGACATAAATGCATGGATAATTTTTTCCAGTTCGGCCGATGAGACCATATGTCACAATTTAGAAATGTTCCTAACTGAAAGATGTGAGTCAAAGCCGTATTACACCAAGACGTCGAATGCTGGACTTAGTTGAACAAACAAAAGCAAGAGCCTGAATGTTTCTAAGATATATTTTAGGAGGAGCTATAACCATGGTCTCAATGTTGTTGGTGTTTAAAACAAGATCATTCCTAGAGAGCCAGTTGGTAACTTCTGTTAAACAAGACTACACTAGTGTGGACAGCCTATCCAATTCAATTCACTTATTTATACAGCGCCAAATCACAACAACAGTTGCCTCAAGGTGCTTCATATTGTAAGGTAGACCCTACAACAACACAAAGAAAATAGAGAAAACTCTAACAGTCATATAAGCAGAGTTGGAAAAGGTACAGATATTCTGTACTGAAGTAAGAATACTACTGTTAAAAAACTTGAAGTACTGATTCAACTTCTTTACTCAAGTAAAAGTTACAAAGTACAGGCTCTGAAATGTACTCAAAGTAAGAAAGTAAAAAGAAGCTCTTTGGAGAGATTTTTGTGCAAAGCTAACAGAACCTTGTGCTATATTAACATAAAATAAAATAAAATTAAATAATATCAGATGGGTACTGAATTCAACAAGATGTCAGCAGATGTTTCATGAGTTCTCCTGGGTGATTTCCATCCTCTATACTGACGCTACACTGTTTATGATGTCTTTTTCCTAGATGGTATAAAGTTGGTATGAAGGATCGTCAAATTCATATGAATCTCTGCTATATTTGATGTAACCTTACTCTGACTCATGAAACCACAGCCACTGTGCACCAGTCACACGTACTTTTATTTACTTAAAGACAGTTTGTGTGTTTGCTGATGTCTATTGAGCTGATAGAAACATTGCATTTGAAATTACCTGCCACTTAAAAAAAAAGTCACTCCCTCTATGATCACTCCTCTTTAGTTGGACTTGCTAGAAGCCGAAGTACCACATTCTGGTACTTTGGCACACACCATCTCTTTTTGTATGACATCCTCTGGTGATTAATAAATGAACTGAATTGCCCTTCATCTGTTTAGTCTTAAATCAGGTTGATGTTTGGAGGCTCACAGTAACAAAATAATAACTTTCCCCAAATGTGCTAAAGCAAAAGTAACAAGCCTGTTTTGAAAATGTACGAAGTAGAAAGTGCAGATATTTGTTTAAAAATGTAGGGAGTAAAAGTAAAAAGTAGTCAGGAAAAAACTGCAAGTAAATTACAGATACAGTTTTCAGGTATCTGTACAGTTAAGTACAAAGTATTTGTACTTTGCTACTTCCCATCTCTGCCTATGAGCTAGCGCTTTGGCAACAGTGGGAAGGGAAAACTCCCTTTTAACAGGAAGAAACCTCCAGCAGAACCAGGCTCAGGGAGGAGAGGCTGCGACTGGTTGGGGGTTGGGGCTGAGGTAGGGGGTATCTAGCTCATGAGGCTTAAAAGACGTATACAGCTGAATATCACTGGCATAAAAATGATGTTGTAATTAAAAGAGGGAATAATGCCACCTAAAGGAAGCATATAGAAAGAAAATAATAACAAATAATAACAAATAATAATAATGATAATAATAAAATAAAAATAATAACGGACCAAAGAACCTACTGGAACCCCACTGGCTAGGTAGGCAGTGTGACAGGTGCACTTGTTTGTTCTAACAGAGAAAGTCCTGTCAGATAAGTATGAAGAAAACCAATTTAACAGAAAGCCAGAAACCAGTGAAAATGGGCATTGCTCTTAAAAAGCCATGCTCTTTTCATAGCTATAGTATGTGGTTTAACATGTCTTGTGGAAATGTGCAAGGCCTGGTCAGAACAAAATGTTATTTCGTTCTCAGTATTTCTGGATTGTGTCCACATATGGCTTCTTCTTTACATGACAGAGTTTTAGTCTGCATTTGTTGATGGCAAAGAGAGTGCATTGATTTCCATGACAGAATCATGCCTGTTTTTAACATAGTGCCTCTTGAGAGCCCGAAGATCACAGGTATGCAGTATTCTTAATCTCCTGATGATGTTATCTACTGTACATGAAGCAGTATTAAAATCTTCACAATTCTGCAATGAAGAACATTATTCTGAAATCTAGTTTGGAGATTTCTGCACATTTTTATTTATTGGTTTACACTCATGTTACTAACCTCTTCTCAAATAACATAATTATTTTCAAAACATTTTTCTAGCTGTTTCTTACCATTCCAGTCTTTTGGTGCCCTGTCCAAACTTTTGAGACATGTTGTTGCCATCAAATTCAAAATTAGCTAATATTTTTTAAGAAATAGTAATTATGTCCCAGTTTAAACATTTGATGTGTTTTCTGTGTTCTGGTTATAATAAAAAATATGAGTTCATGCATTCTGTTTTTATTTACATTTTACACAGCATCGCACCTTTTTGTTGGAACTTGCAGCGTTCTAGAAATCCTTTACTGTTACACCACTTGAAAGTGGTGGAAAGTATTCCTGACAGAAATGGTGACATCATAGATTTTTCTTTTCTTTTACTTATCCAGTTCAGGGTTGCGTTAGGGCTGGAGCCTGTCCAGCCTACAACCTGGACAGGCCAACATACTGGATGTGTATGTGAGTGTGTGTGTTTGTATATCTTAAGACATTAAAATTGTACTTGTTTACATGTTAGTTCCATGTAGTCTTGAAGGTTGTGTGTCTGCCATCTCATCATGATTACCTTGTTGCGTGAGTTATTGCATGTCAGGTTGGACAGAATGCCTGTGGCACAGGTTAACATGTTCACATCATCTGAGCCCAGCTGAGTGACCAGTATCTGCAGCAGACCATCTAATCCCTCCTACAGAGCAGAACCAATAGAGATAAAGAAAGGATCAATCATAGCAGAGATGTATTGGAACAAAGTTAAAGTACAAAATGTCCTGGGATAAATACATTTCTATACATTTTATGGAACAGGATGTCTAACCAAACAAGTATTACTAGGTTTTTTTCTAGGCATCAGTTGACAGTCATGATGTTATTAAAACTCATATAAAATATAGTAATCTCCTCCTTCTCATGTCATATTTAGTTTATTCTGAAAATCCAAATAGATTTGTTTTTCTCCTAATTGTGGATCATCATGATTATAGCTCCATGAAGCAGTTGTGAAGGCAGTTGTGGGACATCAAAGTGCTTTTCCTGTTCCAATCCACTGAATGAGTTAGTTTGCTAACTGATATTTTGATGTAAATTTATCACATGGTGCTTGAGGATTGTGTGTCAGTGGCGTTAATGTCATAGCTAGCAAGTTAAGAGCAACTGTTGAACTGCACTAACTGAAGTGACTAAATGAAATGATACTTACTTACCTTTTCTATTCTGAGCACTCAAAGTGTTGCATATCTAGAAATTGCTATTACGATTTTGTAAAAAATGAAGATCATAGCCACAGGAAGCATCCACAAGGCCAAGATTGCACCATTTAGGGTTCTGGGTTTTAAGGGGATGTGTTAATGGGATATTTGGTCTAGGAGCTTGATATTGCATTTCAAACCCCTGCTCACTACGTCACATGTGAATCATCTTATATAAAGTTATCAGTATAACTAATGACCAGCGATCATTTGTTTTGGCTTCTTTATCTTTAGATACACACGAGTGACTTCATGTCATCACTGTACCTGTTTGGTTGCTGCGTCTGACAGATTACGGAGTGTCCATAGACAGTTCTGGATCAGACGCTGGCTAGACCCTGTAAGATGTTGCCCCAAAGCCTGCATGCCTCCTGAGCACACATGTGAACATATGGTTACAGAACATGTAGCATGTCGTGCTAAGCCCACAGTATATTCAGCAGTAGTTACATACCAGCTTCTACTATAGCTGGTTTGTTGCTGGGACAGACAGACAGCACTTTAAGAACACGACTTGTGGTCCAAAGCAGCTTCTCATAGTTGTAGTTTCTCATGATGAAAACCAAACACTCTGGACCCCCATTGGCTAGAATAATCAGCTGACAAGAAACAGGAAGTAGGAAGTGTTGATTATGTATTAAGGAAAATAAGTAGACCAATAGTCTCCTTTCCAGCTCCAGGGTCCTCTTCTCACCTTGCTTTCCTGGTTTCCGTAGGACAGGAGTTGCAGACAATCTGTAGTAATGGCTAAAAACTTTGGGTTGCTCTTTTTCAATAAGGGAACTATTCTCTGCAGGCCATCAGCAAGACGCACAGCCATCTTAGCTCCCTCTTGATGCAACAGCAGGTTGTGAAGAGTGGTAATTCCGTAAAATAGGACTGATTCTACTGGTGAACTGCACAATGACAAATGGAAAAAGATAGAGATTCCATAAAATTAATAGATTTCAAGGCACATTAGACAGTTTATGACCTTAACTGACTTCTATCAGACACAGATAACTCATTCTAAAGAAAACCCTGGGACTTGAGTTCAAGATGTTTTTTCCAATTTCCATGACTTGATAGCAGCACCATTCCCTTCATGAAGCATCTGTTATTGGTGAATTGTGCAACAGCAAAACTGATGGTAGAATACCAATTTTGGATGAAAATGCAAAATAAGGTAGTGCCCCAAAAATCACTGTGCGTAAAGGTGCTCAGATGTGTTAATATGGCTGCAGAGTAGCAGGCCTTGTTTCTAGGAGCTTCTAGAAATTAACTGATGATGTTCTTTAGGTGCCCCACTTGCACGTTTCTACTTTATAGTGCATGCATATGGGCCAGCTTGGAAAAACAGCCCTGATGGCTACTTTGATATCTGTTTTTATACTGTTGAATGTAAATATCTAAATCCACCAATACTTCAGAACCATCAGCAGCACAAAGTAAGACCACTTTGCTCAAGCAGGGGTTTTTGCAGTTGCTGGTCTGGAGCATCCAGCTGTGTGTTATCACAATGCCAAAATCTTTGCAGGAGTGCATGTCCCAGCAAACTCATCCCCAAGGTAAGACCAAGCTGCTCACAGAAATGTTTGCATCAGCTTCTCATCAAATGGTTTCCCTATCTACCACCACTGCGCTGACAGCTCAGTAATAATCAATGAAAAATGTATATAACATCAGTTTCTATTACAGCTAAATAATAATGTGTAATAGTGTAGTAACAAGATAATTTGGAAATTATTAAGTTATTACCACTCAATTACCAAAGTAATAACCAGGTAACATAATGGTAGCAACAATGTTTACAGCGGAGTAATAATTATTATAAATAATATTAATATTATTAATATTTATGCTGGAAATAATTTAATTGGACAAAAAGGGTTCAACAACACGGAGTAATAATGTGGAAATAATAGCTCCACAATAGTAATAGTTGCAGAATACATTGGTAATAATATGATAACCTGCTAGCAATAAAAAGGTAATATCTGTGCATTAGACTTTTCTTTTCTTTGTTGTTTTGTGAGAAGGCTTTAAATGGTAATAACCTCATAATAATGAGATTACATTAGCTGATGTTTAAGCATAATAACAAAGTGATTAAATTAATCCTAACTTAGGTTTCCAGCATTCTGCTTTGCTTAAAAGCAATGATGTAAATATTGTGTTTATTATTCAGGCTTGTTAAATGGAATTATGTATGTTTGGCAGTTTCTGGGTAATAAGCCCTGCAAAATGCAAAACTGCCTGTTTCTATTCAATAACACATTAATAACATATTAAAGCAAACTTTAAAAGTGTGTGATTATTACGTTAATACTATTAATATTTCTATTTAATACAATCATTGATCAAAGAAAGGCTGAAGAAATGTGATGATGACCTGGAAACACTTGTGCAAAATACCTAAAAAAAAAATGTTGTTAATGTTAAAATTGTAATAAACATGTGTAAAACATGAATCAAAAGTTAGCTTGAAAATAATGTATGCTATTTTATTGTGGATCACAATACTATCTGAAATATCTAAAATAGTTTTTGAAAAACTTATATAATACATATGAATAGGTCAGATTTGCATGGGAAAGAATAGAGTGAGGGTAATGTTGGTTGAGTGTGTATTAAAAGGCAGAAGTAAAGAGGGACATAGAAAGGAAATCTACATGTTGATAGCATTAATGCACCCAGCAGGGCTCTCTCTGTGAAGCTCTTTTTCATTTTCTCTTCTTTAAATTCAATTTTCTTTCATTTTCTGTACAAATTAAGCTCCCAAATCAATTATGAGTGTTAAATATCCTCTTCGTTAAGCCTGTGTATGGAATTATTTAGCAGCCCTGGATGAAGGTTGGAATAGTTCCCATAATCAGTATTGCTAGCCTGTTAGCCATATCTGCTACAATTTTCTGTTGATAAACTTTGTTAAGCTCCTTGTTCCACTGGGTAGGTCGGTAAAGAGGACATGGGCTACAGGATATCTATGTTAAGCAGGCAACATGCAGTAGACACTCACATATAAAAATATCCTGTAAAGAAGGTGGAGAAAATCTTAAGCACATAAGTACTCTCAGGACTTTTAAATAAGTACTATCCCTTTAACCCCTGGAAACAATTTTTCGTAAAATTTATATTATTCATGAATGCACTTCTTTAAAGTGTATATATACTTACTTCTGCCGTTTGTATCTGCAATCTTATTCTTACTACCCATGGGTTGTGACCCTAAGTAAAGCCGGGCACTTCCACACTCAGCTCTCTCTTCATTTAAACAGAGCGATACAGAGGTCCATCACTGCTGATGCCACAACAACTCATTAGTCGGTCTCCCGCTCCACTTGCCCCTTGCAAGTAAACAAGAACCTGAGATACTTGAATTCCTCCGTTTGGGGCAGCAACTCATTTCTGCCTTGATGTTGGCACTCTACCCTTTATTGCCTGAGAATCTTGGCATCAGACTTGGAACAGCTGATTCTCATTCCTGCTGTATTACACTCAGCAGCTAAATGCCCCATTGCAAGCTGGAGGTCTCCAACTGATGATGCCAAACCACAGAATTTGGTACTACTTGGTGTTGGCTCTCTCTGTGGTGTGGTATTATTTCCTGTTCCTGTTACACTGGCCAAAAGTTTTTCTGTAGCTTATATATTTTTATTCTTTTATAATAACTAATTTCATAGAATAATCTTCTACACCCTGCTGAATCATAATACTAACTTTGTCTTTAGGGATTTGCTACAAAAACTTAGCTCATAGCCAAATCACTAGCAGCATGTGTTCTTCCCCTGTTCCTCCCATGCTTATTTTAAAGACCTCGTAGTACCAAAACACGCCAATAGAGCACTTTGCTCTGCTATTAACTTGTGGATCCTAGCATATTTAAATGTCAAATGGGAGGCAGAGCCTTCAGCTTCAGAGTCCCTCTTCTGCCAAACCAGCTTCCAGTTTGGACTTGGAAGACAGGGACCCTTTCGACTTTTACGATTAGGCTTAAAACTTTCATTTTTGATAAAGCATATAGTTTAGGAGCGGATCAGTGGACCACGAATCACCGTTAATTTTGGTGCAATAGGTTTAAGCTCCTGTGAGCTTTCCATGATGCGCCGTGTTGTTTTTCACTTTGCATTTATACACCACTCTGTATTTAATGCTTAATACTTAATTATTATTAATCAACAGTCAGAGCTTTAATCTGCCTTCTTCCAATTACCCTGAACCGGTAGCGGCAGATGGCTGCCCCTCCCTAAACCTGGTTCAGCTAGAGGTGACTGTTGTTGTGAATGGGTGGAATGGGTCCAACGTATTGCCTAAATGGAGACCAAGCTCTCACTGCGGTTGCACAGTGACTGATCTTTCCATAACAATGGCCACATTAAGGTGGAGAATGTTAAACTGAATATTTAACTTGAGCAGACATTTCTGCTGTCTAGCTAAATGTAATTAAATGAAAACCACTCAAATGATTCTAGCAATTATATTTCAAAAGTTTCATAAAAGACAAAAACCCCAGTCTTTCAAATGACAGTACAGTACAGGACCTGACTGCGTGTGGACTTTGTCAGCCTTTCAAACATCTAGACGTCTGATTTCTGCCAGGAAACATTACTTGCATATTTCCAGACAGGACAGTCTAGTACAGGGGTCTGCAGCCTTTTACACCCAAAGAGCCATTTGGACCCGGTTTCCACGCAAAAGAAAACACTGGGAGCCACAAATACTTTTTGACATTTAAAATGAAGATAACACTGTATATATATTGTTTTTTACCTTTGTGTGAACAACTAAGGTGTGCTGCTTATGAAATCCATGAAGTGCTACAGAGAAAATTACATTTTATTTATGTAATTAACACATTTTGAACTCTTAAAGAAATATAACAAAAGGAAAGACACCAACCTGAACTAAAATGATCCATGTAGCAAACAAAAACTGTTGTCAGCCGCCACCCTTATATCGCCTTTGGGCTGTTGGAGCCTTGACCTGACTCTTAAAAAATAATTGGAAAAAAGCTCTATGCTGCTGAAAAATGAACAATAGATATTTGCAAAATTCTGCCTAAATATGTATTTTAGCTGGTTAATGCGTGCGGCGGGGCGTGGTTTGCAGCGCCGCTGCAGGGGAGGCGGACGCACCTGAGCGACACCCGCAATCACGCCTCGCCGCCTTTACGTTTGCGCTATCTGTGCTGTTGTGTTGTTGGTGGTGTATGTCGGGCTGTGAGCTGAAAAGCTACAGCCGGCTGTATGCGTACAGCAACCGTGTGTGAAAAGTGGTCAATAAAGAGATGCTCAAAAGCGTGTTCATGGAAACATGAGTGATTTGTTTACAATGGGACTTCTGCTCCTGAACCTCTGCGCACAGAGTCTGCAAATCGGGGATATAGGAAGTCAGTTTACTCACGGTGTTTGTCTTTAACATAGTTCATGGTGGAGAACAGCTGCTGACATAATGTGGATCCGAAGATCTGTAATTGGCCTACCTGGGGTTGAAAGTCTCGATAAATGTACGGCGTTTCGGCCGGTACACCGGCTTCCGCGAGTGTGACTCTTATTTTGAGCGATGAAAAAATAATAGAATATAATTTTATTTTTATATTTCAATATCACAATAATCTTCCAATTTAGAACTACGAGTTAAAAAGAACTAACATAAATAAAATACACTTCAGCTAAATACTTCTAATTTATTTTCCCAAACCAGGCGGAGCCGCACTATAAGGACTAAAGAGCCGCATGTGGCTCCGGAGCCGCAGGTTGCCGACCCCTGCTTTAAACAAAGCCACTTTAACTGGAAGTGAACAAAAGCTGAATTTGCGTGCAATAGTATTTGCCTGCACATAGAGCTTACACCGTTGTCTGTAAATGTCATCATCATCATTCATTTGCTCAGTAATAAAGTGACCGAGGTATTTCACCTTTTTATGAACTTCAAGAGTTTTTTGGGCCAGTTTAAACAAAGGGAAATTTAGCTGTTTATCCTGCTTGGTTCTACATATCAAGACAGCACTTTTGACAGCATTGTACTTTATGTCATATTGCACACCATATTCAGTACAGACATTAAGAAGATCCTGTAAGCCAGCACTGCTTGGACTAAAAACAACCAGGTCATCTGCATACATAAGCTGATTTATTAATGTTTTACCTAATATACACCCAGTGTTACAGGCTCTCAGCTGTATGGACAAATCATCAACATATAGATTAAATAAAACTGGAGACAAAATCCCACCCTGTCTGACACCATTGCTGACACCAAAGGGGGCAGAAATACTACTTCCCCATTTAACCTGCATGCTCTGATGAGCGTACCAGTAAGAGAGAATCCTCACGATGTATTGAGGAACTCCCCGTCTCTTCAGTTTATCAAAAAGTTTTCTGTGGTTCACTCAATCAAAAGCCTTAGAGGCATCAATGAAACACATGAGGACAGATGAATGTTTAGCCCTATACAAACTGACTATTTCCTTGAGTGCATATATGCACATGTCAGTGCCGTGCTTTGGTTTGAAGCCAAACTGATTATCCACAGAAGAGATGAACACGCTAACTCTGTCAAACAAGATTCTTTCTAACACCTTAGATAAAATACTGGCTAGTGCAATCGGCCTGTAATTATCCAAACAGCTCACTTTTGAAGCTTTGTCTTTCATAACTGGTACCAATAAAATACACAGCATTGAGTCTGGTAATATGCCATGAATCATAAACCCAGTGAAACAGAGTGCTAGAAGAGGAGCTAGCCTTAAACTAGCATGTTTTAAATGTTCTGCAGTGATGTGATCCAAACCAGAGGATTTATTATCAGGCAACCTATGAATGGCTTCATTACTTCATGTGTCCTTACACTTATTGTGTCATTACTCATGTCAAAATTGTCCTCATATGGATCACTTTTTATACAGTTAACGCACTGTAATGCTGTCTCCATAATGCTGCAATGTTATCTGCCCCAGAAACACCTTCAACAGTTGATGGTAGAGATGGTTTACAGTTATTAAGAGCTTTCACCTCTTTCCAAAAATCTGTCATATTATTACACAGCATTTTCCTGGCCAAAGAATCTGCTCTCAGCATTTGCTCATTTTTAGTTATAAAGCGAACAGCGTACTTATATCTGGCATTCGCACGTTTTTTCTGTTCAAATTCTGGGCCTTGTTTAGGTCTTCCAGCCATGGCCCAACATTTATAAGCTGAGCGAGCTTCATCATGGTACATGGATACATGTTCTTTCCAGCCAGGTCTGATGTTAGGTTTCTTATGCTTATATTGTTTATCAAGCAGTGTACCACTTTCATACAGAGCAGTCACTATATCATCATACATGGAGCAGAGTAAATGTTTATGCACAGCATTCTTACAGTTGACATCCTTGCACAAAATAGCTTCTTTGGGCAAAGAAATGTTGTTCAGATGTATATCGGTATTACTATGATAAGCTAAGAAATCATCTTCACTACAGGCTGACCAGTCTAATTTTACACTGGTAGCAATATTAGCAATATTATTTCCAGTTGTTGCTGGCATTTGTTCCACATTCACAGTAAAACCAAAAGGTATATGATCTGACACAGTTACCTCATACCTAATAGTCATGTTTGCTAAAGCTGCATGTCCATCAGCTGTACAGATACAGTGGTCCAGCCATGATGTACTATGCCAGGCTTCACTTATGTATGTATAGCTATCTGCAGGCAGTAACTCTTTGGTAGATAGGATAAGATTGTTAACTTCAAAAAGTGGGTTAAGTGGTTAGCAAACCGAGAACTGCTGTCTGTGAGATCAGCATTAAAATCACCCAAAACATATATACTGTAAGTATCGTTGTCTTGAATAAATGCATTAATAAAAGCCAGCCTACTGAGGTATTCTTGCTCATTTTGACAAGATTCATAGGGAGTATAAATATTAAGAATGATAAAACTACTATTATTCTGTGTATATTGTATACCAATACACCAGTCTACATTCAGTCTAATGGGCTTTATCACAGGGTCTATTTTTTTGTCCCAGAGCACAGCAACCCCTCCAGGTATTCTACCTCTGACTATAGCTGTGCTGAGATCAGTTGTTGATTCCCCCACTCCCAAAAAACTTGCATTTAGACAGTTAAGTTTTCCCAGATCCTGTTTGGACAACCATGTCTCCTGCAAGCATAAAATGTCACATTCTGCAAGCAGACTGTCCACAACAATCCGTCGAGTTTTATCCCCTGCACTCTGTCCCAAACGTAGACCACGACAGTTGTAAGATAATACCCGAATAGACATATTCATGTTGTTACGCTGGTGCCAGAAGGCGCAGTTATCTCCCCTGCTGGATCCCCTGAGCTTGGCACCACCGTACCGGGCTTACGAGGTTCATAAAAACGCCGGACCAGAGCCCCTTCAGGCCAAAGTTCAGGACTGTACATTTCACCCACATCATTACATTCAGCAGTAATCTTGAAAGAGCCGAACCTGCTACGTTTACTAGCAATTTTTTGACAGGTCACATCTCTTTTGAGTTTCTCTCTCAAATACAGCGCAAGAGTTTCTGCATCTACATCCAGGGCAAATTTAGTGGCAAACACGCTCACCAATTTAGTTTTCACAGTTCTAATTGTACTCACAGCTCCAGTGCCGATAATCGATACAGGTCCAGGCCTCTTATTGTGTCCAGTGGTAGCAGCATGCATTCCTGAACCCGAATTAACCTTCTCCAGCTTGTGACGAGGCTTGCCATTTTTCACAACTTTACTCCATTGCGGGGAGCATGTAGAAAGCACTGTCTCACGTTGTTGCTGTAGTTTCCATATTACGACCTGAGGCTGTCGTCGGAGCCCGATCTTGACCACATGGCAACATCTCCGGACAAAACGCTGACACTGTGCTTGTCCCAGTCCTTGAAGCAGCCAAAGCTCCGGCTCCCTGCCTTCCGCACGGGCCACCTTTACTTCGACTCCCCCACCAATCCTCTGCGTGTTTACCCAGGGGAAAGTGGGAAGCGGTCCCCGACCCCTGAGCATTCAGAGTAACAGGCTCAGCCGGCACCTCAATCAATCAAAGCTTTATTCGTCACATGCAGGTTGCCCTGCAGTGAAATGGGACCCCCCCGACCTTACACATAAAACACAGACATTACATGGGGATACAGGTCGGAGATTGGTAGCATTAGAGAAAAACATTGAAATGTACATTACAATGGGAAAGTACAAGAGGAAAAAAAGAGACCCCTACTCATGCTGTGCTTCCATGGTAGGACAGCATGAGAACAGGAAACAAAAAAACTCCTCTGCACAAAAAGCACATGAATGTCCACAGCACAACATTATGAAGGACATGACAAGCCACGGGGATGGGTGGGGGGTGAGGAGTTATCCGAAGCGAACACAGCAGCCGCCCTGCACAGCGCTATCATTCCAGCGCGGCACATAGGCCCGCCGTGTTCCCCCGCAGGAAACAAGCATCGAAGGCGTTTGGAAGGGGAGAGGGATCAGTGTTTGCTTATCAGTGTAAGTGTATGTGTGTGCGTGTCCATAGTTCAGCGGAGACAGTGTCCTTCGCCCTGCCAGGCTAAGTAAACAGTCTACCAGCCAACCCAGGTGGCCTTATGGGATGGGAAGGAACAGTCACAACATAGTCGTTATCAGGGATTGTTTTTGATCGGCTCCAGCCTTGAGCCCGCAGCTGGCGCCGAAGGGGGTAGCCGTATAATGATGGTGATTTTTCCTTTGCAAACAACTCATAAGAATTTCAGGCTGTTTTTAGCACTCCGACACTGGTGTCTCAATCTCCTTTTTTATAGCCTCGAGTTTCTCCAAGATGTTATTAGCCATCGATCCCGAGATCTTGTCACTCTGTTGCTCACAAAGCAGATCCTGAGACCTCACGACCGCAGCCAACTGATTCGAGATGTAGTCCAGCTTCCTCCCTGAGTTGTTGTTTCGGGTGGATTCGTTCCTGATGTAATCCAACATACGCTCAGAGGTGTTAGTTTGAGCATTCACTGCAGTCGTAAGCGCCTCCAAGCTCTTAACCATGCTGCTGCTTTCAGTGAGCCCTTTCTGAGAACTCGCACCTCGTCCAATCGTTTCAATCCCAGCGGGCAGCCTTGTGGGGATTTGGACAGCCGGCTCCGCTCTCTCAATTTTCCGATAAGCCAGGGCCAAGCCAGCTCCGATCAGCAAGAACCCTGTTACCATGGTTCCGAATAGGTAGATATCTTCAGCGTCCTCGATCGACAGTCCCGCCAGGCACACGACCCTCCAGTTCTGCCACCCGTCCATCGTGTATCCGGCAGGGAAAGTCCCTCCAGGGCACTCGGGCTCTCCCGAGCCCAGGCTTCTCGTTGAGAAGATGGTGTCAATAGCGTTCAGAGACCAGTTGATCAAATCCATAATTCTCTTTTAGGTTTTAGACACAGACTGTGAGAGAGTGTTCCAGGGAAACCTCAGACCGACACTCAAGAGCAGTCACACGTTGGTTGACCTCCACAGCATTGGTCATAACTTGCTTGCAGACATTCGCCTGTAGTTTAACTACATGTTTTAAAGCACCCACCTCAGCACACAGCTGGTCCATTCGCCATAGTAGACAACACACATCCATGCTGGAGTATGTAACAGGCGGCAAATAGTTCAGGTGATGAGAGACAAATCTTGGGGTATTCTCCCCACACTCATTCAGCACTTTAAGACAGAGTTTAATATTGTTGGCGTCTTTATGCTGTCCTTTATATCCAACGCACCGCTGTGAGGTAGCAGGGCAGAGCTCAAATGAAACTTTCTTGAAGGCTTCATTCCCCTCACAGTCAAATGTGTTCGTGGCCAACAACACAATTTCATCCTGACTTAAAGTTTTGATTTTTACAGCAAGGAAATTAAGTAGTTCATCCTCTACAATTACCCTCCCATCAGTTGTTTTATATACAGTATCTCTGGTTTTAATCGTGACCATTTGAAAGTTGGAGCTATGTCTGCACCACCACCTGCTAAATCCGCCATCTTCATTTTATCTTTATTAAAACACCCAGCCAGCATGCTGTGCAAAAGTCTTGAGCCCCCCCTCACTGCTTTATATTTGGCTTCTGGCTTCAGACTAATCTCTGAAGCGCTCTTGAGCAATAACTCTCCAACTTTCTGAACATCTGTCAGTCCGGTCCTTGTACGCGACCTCTGACCTTTGATCCATCCAAAGACGAGGCAGTGTTGTGTCTGCACACGCTGTTAGCAGCAACGAATAAAAAATAAAACAAATGCAAATAAAAATAAAAAATAACAATTTGTACAATTAAAAATAAGGCAAGCATATGGCAACTTAAAATACTTACATACCGAAAAGCAAAACACAGAGGAAGGCCATTACAAATACTTTAAATATGAATCTTTGACTTATTGATGTCCAGTCGAAGATGTAAAAAAAACCAAAACTGCTGGTAATTTTGAATACAACACTTATTAAGAATGCAACCACCAACTTTCTTCTACAGTTTTCACTGATTGTTCCTCTATTTGTCTCCAAACAGAAAATAGTTAATAAAAAGGCAACTTCAATGCTAAACCCCAACACGGTACAAAATATAGGACAGCCAGGAGCAAGGAAAGAAAAAACTAAGGAAAAACAAAGCTCAGACACACTCACGCATGAGGATCTGGGAGAGGCCATGACAAAGAACTAAGACAAACTGAGGGAATAAATACACAAACTGATAAGGGCAACAGGAGACACCTGGGAGGACATTTGTACCTAACTGGGATGTAAAATTAAATAAAAAGCACAAGAGACAAAGGTCTAACACAGGGGTCGGCAACCCGCGGCTCTGGAGCCGCATGCGGCTCTTTACTCTTTATTTTGCGGCTGCGGGTGGTTTGGGAAAATAAATTAGAAGTATTTAGCTGAAGTGTATTTTATTTGTGTTTAGTTATTTTTTTAACTCGTAGTTCTAAATTGGAAGATTATTGTGATTTTGAAATGTAAAAATAAAATTATATCTTATTATTTTTTCATCGCTCAAAATAAGCGTCACACTCGCGGAAGCCGGTATACCCGCCGAAACGCCATGCATTTATCGAGACTTTCGACACCAGGTAGGCCAATTATGGATCTGGATCCACATTATGTCAGCAGCTGTTCTCGACCGTGAACTATGTTAAAGACAAACACCGTTCAAGCCTGACAGATGACAGCTTACAGTCCTGCGTAAAGATGAAAATGACTTCGTACAGCCCCTGCAGACGCTGTGAGCAGAGGTTCGGGACCATAAGTCTTATTGTAAACATATCACGGCAGACCCAACGATGTTTCCATGAACACGCTTTTCAGCATCTCTTTATTGACCACTTTTCACACATGGTTGCTGTACGCATACAGCCGGCTGTAGCTTTTCAGCTCACAGCCCGACACCACAACAGCAGAGAGAGCACAGACTTTAAGGCGGCGAGGCGTGATTGCGGGTGTCGCTCAGGTGCGTCAGACTCCCATGCAGCGGCACTGCAGACCACGCCCCGCCACACACATTAACCAGGTAAAACACATATTTAGGCAGAATTTTGCAAATATCTATTTTTTTTAGCAGCATAGTGCTTTTTTTCCAATTACTTTTTAAGAGTCAGGTCAAGGCTCCAACAGCCCAAAGGCGATATAAGGGTGGCGGCTGACAACAGTTTTTGTTTGCTACATGGATCATTTTAGTTCAGCTGGGTGTCTTTGCTTTTGTTATATTTCTTTAAGAGTTCAAAATGTGTTAATTACATAAATAAAATGTAATTTTCTCTGTAGCACTTCATGGATTACATAAGCAACACACCTTAGTTGTTCACACAAAGCATCAAGGTAAAAAAAAAACAATATATACAGTGTTATCTTCATTTTAGATGTCATAAAGTATTTGCGGCTCCCAGTGTTTTCTTTTGTGTGGAAACCGGGTCCAAGTGGCTCTTTGAGTGTTAAAGGTTGCAGACCCCTGGTTTAAAGCGTATTGCACACCGCTATATACTGCCCCCTTGTGGTCATCCTACAAACAATGTAGCATGCAGAAGCTGCATGTTGCATATAATGATGCGATGAGAATCCTTTGCAGGATACCTAGAAGGGGTAGTGCCAGCCAGATGTTTGTAGCTGTGGGTGTTTGGACTTTTAAAGCACTTTTAAGAAAGTTAATGTTCAATTTTAGAGAACGAATGGATGGTTCGAGTAACAGTATAATTTTAGCACTCACAGATCCGACAGTGAGTGGTTCCCGTTACTCATCCAGTCTGAGAAAGCACTGGTTGAAGTGTTTGTGTATTTATTGATTTCTTTTAAGTAATTGTATTTTATGTATATTATGGTTTTATATTTTTACAAATGCTTTATATATTTATTTATATATATATATTTATATATATAAGGTTTATACCTTGTGTTTTGGGGGGGGGGGGGTTGTGTGTGTGTTTCTGTCTTGTTTTAATGGACATGAAGTCTGCCAATAAAGATTGAATTGAATTGAATTGTATCAATTATAGTAGTAGAAATTCATTCATTATTATTTCATCTTTATGTACGTCATTTCATGAACGTCCTTCCCTACCAGTTTTTCTGCAAAGCCCTTAAAACATATTTCAAGCACTGAAATGTTCAACGCTTTAAAGTCCTGCTTGCAACAGATGTACAAGGTTTAGATTCAAGGTAACGTTGCGAAACCACGTTGACAATGAGCAAAATCACTACGTCCAGATAACAGGACACAAGTTACAATTTGCCAGATTCTTGTCACGGCGGGGTGCGCCGGTGTGAAGATGAGGTAGACCCAAAAGCAGACACGGTGGAGACAGAACTAAGTTTCCAAAAATAAAGCGAGCCTTTATTGTGGCTGATGGCATGAGACACACTGAAACTGGGAAAACTAAAAGACTATGACACTCTGTGAAAGAACTATGAACACAGAGTAACTAGGAATGCTATGAAACACAGTGAAACAATGAGGGAAAACTATGAAATCTGTGGCTAGGATAACAGGCGACCTGACAAAGAACAGTAAGAGACAAAGGACTTAAATATACACATGAGGTGATCGGGGGAAGTGGAGACACATGAGGAAACAGCTGACTAGGATGAACATAATGATGCACAGGAAATGTAAACCAAAACAAGACATGAAAACTAGACTTTCAAAATAAACAGGAAAACATGACAAGACGCAGGCATGACACGAACTTGACAACATTAACCAGGCAGGGAAGAAACATGAACAATAACACACAATAAACAACAAAGGGAACTTTAACACAGGGGAAGATGACACAAAGAAATTAAGAAACAAAGGACTAACAGCAACCTAGAAATTGACTGGATGAGCTAAGCTGAAACTAGAATACAGATGAATACAAAATGACACATTAACAACCCAGATACTGGGTCACATGACCCAGTACCGTGACAATTCTGCTACCAAGTACAACAAAGCCTCTGGTGTATAGAAGGCAGTTTGACATAATGTTTTAGCCTAAGTGCTGATAAGGCAAAATCATTAAACATAATTCTAATAACAACAATCTAAGTATTTGTACCTTAGCATTCGGACCAGTGCTGGTATCCCTCCAGCCTTGAATATGGCCAGCAGTCCCTCCCTCTGGTGCGATAGGCTGTGAAGCACACTGGCTGTGCAACGAGCCGTCTCCATGTCAGCTGCTGTCGTCATGGCACACACCACGGCAGCCACCATGGCTGGAGACTGCACCAGCACACGGAGACTGGCCTCCTTACGGGTTAGCTGGTTGACAATCATGGCCGCCTTGTTCACGACAACCTAGAAAATAAAGAAGCTAGCCATCTAAAAAAACACTGTTTCTTTGGTGTTCAACAAGCTAATCCTTAGTAATTGATTGTGTGAGCTGTGTACCGGATCCTCGTCTCCCAACAACTTGGTGAGTTCTGGCACTGCCCTGGTGGCCAGTTCAGCATCATCTTGGTAGTTTATCAGGTGGACAAGAGCTGTCTTTAGCAACTGGGAAGGTTCCGCCAGTCGTTGCACATTGCTCTGCTGCGAGGGATCTGACTGGACAGGCATGGCTGCCTCCCCTTCTACCAGAGTCTCTGGAAACATAGCAGCCCTGACCCGCTGAGCCCGGGTAAGAGAGTACTGAGCTTCTAAATCTGTTGGAGGGAGATGGCAACAAGAGTTATGGCACAGTGTGTGTGTAAACTGCAAATGTCATAAACCCATTTGCCATCAGTAGAAGAATTTAAAAAAGCAAATCAAATGCTCAAGCTAAAACATTTTATTTCATGAAAAATATGAGCTCATTTTGAACTTGGTGACAAGAATACATCTCAAAAAAGTTGGCACAGGGACAACAAAAGGCTTAATACTTAATACTTAACCCTTAATACTGCTACTCCTTAACCTTCTAGCAGACACGCTTCCTTTACAGGATTTTTTAAAAAAGTTTAACGCAGGACCTTCTTGCTCTTCAAAAGTTTTTCTATGGCCAGACGAATCAAAAATTGTAATTATTTTATGGAAAACATCCTCTGGACTAAAGAAGAGAAGGTCCATCAGCAATCAGTTCAAAGTCTGCCTCCATTGTGGTAAGAGGTTGCATTAGTGTATATGCAATTACCAGTTTGCTTGGAAAGGCACCATCAATGCTCAAAGGTATATATAAAATTATTATATTATATATATTATTATATTATATAAAGGTATATATAAATTTTAGAACACCATATGCTTTCATCAAGACATATTACAGCAGGACAATGCTAAACCACATACTGGAAAAATTCTTGTACCGGTATAGTGCTTTTCTACTCTCCTGGAGCACTCGAAGCGCAATTCACCACATTCACCCAAGAAAACCCATTCACACAAGCACTTCCTTCTATGCTTTTAAGTGCTCACGAACTAACATTCATACTCTGATGGATGCATCAGAGAGCAACTTGGGGTTAGTATCTTGCCCAAGGATACTTGTCACTCAAACTGTGGGAGCCAGGAATCAAACCACTAACCTTCCGATCAATAGATGACCTGCTCTACCTCCCGAGCTACACTATAGCTGTTACACCATGGCTTCATAGTAAAAGAGTCCATGTGCTGAACCTAACAACCTGCAATCCAGACCATCTATAAACATTTGGAATGAATTAAAATAATAAAACAATAGGATGGCATTCCTCTCCTAAAGGTCTGTTAAAAAAGAAGGCATACTAAAGAGTGTTAATGAAGCCTCTGAAGGTCTCTATTGTCCTCTGTATAAAATATGGGTTTCTGAAATTTGAAGTTCATCTGAGTGTATTTGCATATCTATTTTACACTGCATCCCAATTTTATTTCTGGATTTGTGACTCTATAATCAAACAAGAAAAATGCCACAAAAAATTAATCAAAAAATTGTTGTATTTATAAATATAAGGTGGAAAATTTGACTGTATGACCCACTCTAACATAATCATTTTTACTAAAATGTCTAAGATTTTTTTAGGACTGAGTACAATAACCTTCGTAGGAAATTACAGGTTTCCAGGTCTTTATATATTTAGGACCTTCCTGTAGTTTAACTAATTGATTTGTGTCATCTGCCTGAATGGATAAATAACGCTGGGTATCATCTGCATAGCACTGAAAATGTATGGAGTGTTTCTAATGATAATGTCTAAGAAAAGCATATATAATGTACAAAGTACTTCCATTTACATGCACCAACAGGAATATTTTAGATGAATATGATCCAAAGCACTGCAGTGCAGTTCTGTTGATACCCACAGTGTGATCTGATCTCTGGGGTCAAATATTGTGCTCACTGGTATTGAATACTGCACGGCAGTTTAACAGAACAAGCACAGAGATGAGTGCACTGTCAGAGGCCATAAGAGTCAATAAAGTAAAGTCAATTCAGTTAAAGTCAATTCAGAAAGCTCAATCAGAGAGAAATAATTTAAGTAAATATCAGCAGCTATTAGAGTTGTTGTACTTAATCTGTAGCACAGATGTAAAAAAAAAAAAAATTCTCTAATAGTTACAATGTTTTTTTTTAATTATGCAGTTTAATGTCTCATTGCACTCTGAAATGAAAGCATAGTACAAATAAGAAACTCGAGTTAAAACGAAATCATGGTTTATAGTTTATAGACCAAAATGTATCCTAACCTGAAGCTGAACACAGCCGTGGCATTCTTTCTACAATAGAAATCAAATATTCTTCCATATCTGTAGCAGAAGTTCCCATAAATGTGGACCTTGTAGGTTGCTTTGCTTTCACTCTTCTGTCCAGTTCATCCCAAACCAGCTCGATGGGGTTTAAGTCTGGAGACTGTGCTGGACACCTCCATGTTTTCAAGCTCACCATCTTGTTCTTTTTTCCTGAGGTAGTTCTGGCATAGCTTGGTTTTATGTTTTGGGTCATTAACTTGCTGTAGGATGAACCCCTGACCAACTAGACACATACCAGAGGGTACTGCATGCTGTTAGGGTATGTTGGTACTACATGCTGCTGGTATCTAAACGTTAAAATCAGAATCTTAACTTGGACTCTGAAGTTAATGTGGAGCCAATGCATTGAAATAGAAACACTAGGTAAGCAAGCAGTTCATTTATATAGCACTTTCAGACAACTCCCAGCTGAAAACAAGGTGCTGTACACCTAACATGACAAAAAACCAATACATTAAAATTAGTGCTGTCAAAATTAACGCGTTAACGCAAATTAATCTGCCATCACGGTCAAAAAGATTATTAACGCTATTAACGCATCTGGAGCGCAGAATGACTCAAAGTCCCTGAAATGTTTCTGTCAACGCATTTCGGCCAGTTTGTCCAAGTAGAGTTACTTTCGCACATGCGCAAATGGGCAGTTGATCTGGTAGTGACAGGCAGCTGAACCAATCAGCCCAATATGGAAGATGATAAACTCACATTGGCCCTCTCGATGGGAAACTGGAGTATTAAAAAAACCCAAGACGGAGCAGTCGACCGACATAAAGTATTATGCACATTGTGCAACAAGGAGTTTTTCTTTTCATCGAAGCACTTCCAGCTTAAAATATCACATTAACAGAAGCATACGTTAGCCAGGATATTGCTAAGACTTTGGCTAACGTGTCACCCAACTTGTGACGAACCACTCACGGAGCATCGGGGACTCAGTAAGTCTACCTCGGAAATATTGACTGACACAATTTCCGAGTGGATTGCAACACACTGCAGACCTGTTAATATTGTTGAGAACATGCACTTTACATAGCTCGTTTCTTGGACTGGAAGTGCCTCCCCAAGGGTGACAGAGAGAGAGTGGATACATGTTTACAGTGTTTTTTGTTAACATGAATGTTAAAGATGTTAATAAACATGTTAAGTGCGTATATTTTCCCTTTTTTTCCCCCAAGTCCGTATGGTCATGCAAAATGAAATCCGATTAATATAGATTAAAAATGAATGATATTTAATCATGATTAATTCAAATTAATCCACTGTAACCCTGTGATGAATCTGATTAAACATTTTAATTGCTTGGCAGCATTAATATTATTATATATTAGTGTATACTTACCTATTAGTATATAGGGTTTTTTTTAAAGTTGCATTTCACAGGAGAGAACCTGTGCTAAAAGATTGAAGAAAACTATTGAAATTCACTTAGAATCTAAGCACACATTCCTTGTGTTTATTCTGCATTTACTTCATTACATTGCATAAATGTCAGTTACAAGCTTAAATATAATGTTGAAAAAATGTAACTGCAACCAGGTTATTGATCAAGTAATTGTGATTAATTGTGATTAATTACAAAAAATTGTGAGATTAATTAGTTGATTTTTTTTAAATCTACTGACAACACTAATTAAAATTGAATAAAAAAAATGTATTAAATAAATAAATAATAAAAATAATAGTTAAAATTAAATTAAAACAATAAAATCAGCACATTAGATTAAAATAAAGAAGTAAACTCAAGGTCAAACTGTGTCAAGGAGTAAAAATGGGTTTCAAGACAAGTTTTGAAAATGAACAATAAAGAGGCCTCTCTAATGTGAAGGGGCAGGTTATTCCAGAGATTAGGAGCAGCAATAGAGAAGGCCCTGTCCCCTCTGAGCCTCCTCTTGGACCTGGGTACCTCCAGGAGCAGCTTGTAAGCTGCTGAGAAACCTGGGGGTTGAATAAGGATGAAGAAGCTCACAGATGTAAGGTGGGGCAAGACTGTTTAAGCATTTAAAAACAAACATACAGTGTTGGGGAGTAACGGAATACATGTACCGCCGTTACGTATTTAGAATACAAAATATGAGTAACTGTATTCCGTTACAGTTACCGTTTAAAAAGGTGGTATTCAGAATACAGTTACTTTGGTGAAATAAATGGATTACACGGCGGTACTTCCCTGTTTCATATTGTCGCGGGTCAGGACTGTTTGGGTTTGTTTGACAGCTGTTCTGTTGTTCCAGGCGGCAGCGTTACGGTTGCCATGGTTACAGGGTGACGCGCTCTCTCTGCGTGTTTCCTGGGTGAGAGAGCGCTTTTTTGTTGTTGTTGTTGTGCTAAGCTAAAAGGCAGAATGCTACAGGCATGGCCCTAAAGAATGTAGCCTCATGGGCAGTGTAGTCCGTGCTGCAGGGAGAATGGACTACCATACCCGTTATGTGTCTATGAGCGAGGGAGGGAGAGAAAGGAAAAGTCCGAGCTGTCACGGAGCAGAAACGGGAGCTGGAAGCATGTAAATATAATAATAACCACTGCAGCCAAGAAGAGTGCCTGACGAGCCCATTTGTAAGTAAGCTATTAAGACTCAACTGTACACTGTGTTCGTATAAATAAGTTCCGTTGGCAAGCAAAGTTGACCCAGACAACAAAGTAAAGCTAGTTTTCGGCTACCAGCCCGACACGGAACCCACCGTATAAGCCAGAGGTCCCTTTACTACGGTTCGGAGCCGCGGACCTTCAGTAACAGTAATAAATCACAGCAATAGGACATTCACGTAGTTGTAAACAGCACGATAATATATTAAGTAATCCAAAGTATTCAGAATACGTTACTCTCATTGAGTAACGTAACGGAATACGTTACAGAATACATTTTGGGGCATGTATTCTGTATTCTGTAATGGAATACATTTTAAAAGTAACCTTCCCAACACTGCAAACATAGGATTTTAAAATGAACGCCAAGATATACAGGCAGCCAATGGAGTGAAGCCAGGATGGGAGTTATGTGCTCTCTATTGCGAGTTGGTTAAAAGTCGTGTAGCGGCATTTTGAACTAGCTGTAAACAAGAGAGAAGACACTGACTAACTCCAAAATACAGAGCATTACAGTAATGGATCAGTGTTTCAAAATGTGACCTGGATAAAATAGGTCTTACCTTTGCCAAGCGCCTCAAATGACAAAAACTGGACTTGACAGTAGCCTTAATTTGAGTGCCCAATTTAAAATCACTGTCCATCTTAAAACCCAAGTTAGTAACAAAATATTTAAATTATTTTGCTGGGGCCCCCAAATCAATAGAGGAAGAATCACAATGTCCGCTGGGACCAAACACAATCACCTCTGTTTTGCTTGAATTACATTTAAAAAAGTTTAGGGACATCCAAGTTTTAATATGTACTAGACATGCCAGACACAGTTTAATAGAAAAGGCATCTTTCTGCTTCAGAGGCAGATAAATCAGGCAGTCATCATCATAACAGTGGAAGGATATTCCATGCCTTCTAAGGACCTAAAATTGAACCCTGTGGCACCCCAAACTGAAGAGCAGTGGATAAGTACTCATAAACTAAAAAGTTAACACTAAAAGATGGCTGCAAGATGGTGTAAATGAGACAGTAAAATGTTGTGGTCTACAGTGTCAAAAGCAGCTGTTATCAGAATCAGGTAAGGAAAATATCAGGATTTTAGACAGAAAAGGCAGCTTGAGGATAGGCCTGTAGTTAGCCAATACAGTGTGGATCAGGGCGGGTTTCTTAAGCAGGGGTTGTACTACTGTACGCTTAAAATTAGCAGGGACTACACCAGAAATAAAACTGCTGTTTATAATAGTAAGAATAGCCTAACAGACCACACTCTGCCACGGGGACCTAGAGTTTCTATTATATTAGGCACAAATGAGTTGGGGACACAAAGACTTCCATTTTCTTTTAAGTTAAGAAAAGTTTTAGTCATCCAAAGAAAACAATGGCACCAGGGCAGACCACAGCTACCTCCCAGAACAAGAACCAATCAACATCAAAAAGGCAGACATCCAACAAAGGGTCTCCAGAATGAAGAGCTGCATAACACCAAGACCTGGGAAAATCCGCACCTGTTGGCTGAAGAAGCTAACAGCACTCAATGAACACTTGGCAGAACAAATAAGTGGGCTGCTAATAAATAGCAGGTACTCACTCCAGACTGGCTAACACAGGGCAAAACAATACTGATCATGAAGAATGCCCACCATCAAACTCACATAGACACAGACTGGTGTATAAACACATAGTGAGTGGAAAACGTAAGTGAGAAGATATTGTCAGTGCATGTAAAGCATGAACTTGGAGCTGGTACCAAAGAAGATGGGCCTGAAAACTGAAGGTTCTGCCTCCTATTATACTTTAAAAAAAACCCCCAAAAAACTAGAATAATAAGTTGGGACAGTGACCACTGAAAGGCAGAGGCCAAGTAGCTAGGATAGTGTACTGGAACATCTGCCTGGAAGAGTTTACAAACAGAAAGCAGGCTTTCTTTCTAGTAGAATGTCCCAAGAAAAATCCCCCCAAAATTGTCTAAAAGACTATTTGTCATTAGCAATGACCCAGTCCTAACCCTAATTATTATTATTATTATTATTATGCAGTCTTTAATTATTTAAGCCACACAAATACATTTTATCCAAAATATCATCTTTACCTTTCCTTTAAAGAGATATTTTGAACTTCTAAAGTGTTCTCCTTCATAAATGCTAACATTTTTGAAAGAGCAATGTAGAATTGAAAATCATGTGTTCTAACTGTGTTCCACTTGTAACACAAACACATTGTCAGTTTCACACGCAGAAGCAAACCGCGGTGCACAGAGAACATGCTAGTGAGGTCAGTCAGCAAGTTGGCCCAAGGAAAGAAGAATGTCAAATACTTGTGCATGATATACATTTACATAGACTAAGTAATATAAGTTTGTCAAAAATCTCTAAGTTAATCTCTTTTGATTGGGCAGACCATTCCAAAGTTTAGGTGACATAAAGCAGTGAAGACACCTGTCTGGTCTGGTGAGCAGGTTGTTGTCCAAGGATGTCAAGATTTGTGAAGAGTAAATTCAAATGAATGATTTACATCTGTTAACAGGTATCTGCAAGAATTCAGCTGGGATGAAACAAAGACATATACATTATTGTAAAACAATAATTTCATCCTTGAATTACAGAAACAGGAGGAAATGTGAGCTTTTGAATCATGAGATGTAGTTAGTGAGTCTCCTGAATCCCAAATGACTGTATGTTGGTGGAGGTGTGTTTGACACATGCAGAGGGCAGGATGGGCTAGTTTACATGTGCCATGAACATGCCATGTTCAGTGTTCAAGAAAAGGAAAGGAAAAAAACACTCAATTGAATTACTATGATTTTAAAACCCAAATGAAAGCACACCAAATGACTTTAACAACAAAGATTTGGGTGGCATGCTAAAAGAAAGCAGAGATGAACCAGTGTATAAGTTCAATTACCTGTAGTGTTATTTTAAACCTTTTCTAGATTATGTGAAAAGTGGTCAAGGGAAACAGGCAGTGCTCGGGAATGAAGCGACAGAGGACAACCACAATCCAAAGTAACTGCAAGTATTTTTTTCTGATTTTCATGGAATTTGCTGGGGCTGCAAAGTAGCCTACAATTTATTAAATTATTAGATATATACTTTAAACTTTCATGCATGCAGTGGAGAAATAAAAGTACATTTACAACCTGTAGTTAAGTTTTCTATTTAGCTAGCTTTGACATTTTACTTCACATGTCATATTTGAATAGAATTTTCAAAGCAACACAATGTCAAACTTAGCTTGAAATGGCCAGCTGTCTCCAAACAGCACAGGTGTGACGATGCGTGAATTTTAAAAAATGTATTCACTGTAGCAGACTTTTATTTCTTCCCCTGAGTGTCAGATGATTGGCAGGAAGCAGAGCAAAACAGAGTGAAATGAGGATAAAACACAAAGTTTCTTCATACTTACCATGATGCATTATCTTGCACCATGAAGATTTATTTCATATTGAAGACAGATGAATCGCAGGAAATGGAAAACAATCTGTTATCTGCAGCTGCTTACAATAACCTGTGCATGTCAGTGTGCTGCTATTTCACCATTTTCATTATCATTAAAGCTGCAGTAATTTTTTTTTTTGTTTGTTTACTTGTGATCTATCCAGTGGTATTTGATACTGAATCATGTGAATCAAATCCTGCATTCAATTCCATTTATGAAACAGAAGGTGAACCAATATATTATATGATGTTACCAGACACAAAAAAGAGCCACAAAATGCATATCAATAAAGACTGAAAGCTGCTGTTATTAAAGGAAGCAAACAGAATGTACAAACAAAAAAGAAAATCAAATGATTTTGATCAGAAAGTCTTACCTGTTGGGCTATCTACTCCACTGAATGCTGAGTCTCCACCTCCCCCCACTGTGGCCTTAACAGGTACAGAGCCAGTGCTGGTTGTAGTACTGTTTGTGTACTTCTTGTTGCCACTATACTCAGTGCTGCTCTCGTCATCCTGCACTGTGGTAGCTCCCGATTGGATGCCAGAGTCTGTGGCATAGTAAGTCTGCTGCCACTCTGCCACCTTCACCACGCTGTCTGCCTCACTCACTGCAGAAAACAACACACATCTACTGCAACCAGTAATATCTACGGCAGCTATTGTAAAGTGGTACATTGGTTGCACACCTGCAGCTAATGAAAGTCTGAACCTAGCGGTTAACCTCAGTGCAAGCCCTTCCTTATAGTAATTTCTCACAGACTTAACACAATAAAACAAACAATGTTTTTTTGTTGTCGTTGTTTATGATGCACACAGGTCTGACTTTCAAGGGTTTCTGAAGCTGGTATAGCTAATATTACCTACTTCAACATTTTTCTCATGCCATTACCAGCACATGCAACTTTTTTTGTACCACAATCTGCATTTTTTACTCAACAAGGAAGTTTGCTTTTAGGACTTTCTGCCAGAAAAGTTGAAAAAGTAAACAGTTTTAAGAATGCAAAGTATACAACCAGACGAATCGGTAGTTAAATGGCTTAAACAATCATCTAGCAAAACTTTCCTCTGTATAACTTAAACTAGTTATTATGTTTTTCAAACATTGCTTCAGAAAAAAAAGTCTTGTTTCTGGCAGAATAACCCAGTCGCTGCATTCTTCCACGGGGGCGACCGTGGCTTAGGGGGTTGGGAAGCGCACCTGTAACCGGAAGGTTGCCGGTTCGATCCCCGGCCTTTCTGTCCTGGTCGTGGTGTCCTTGGGCAAGACACTTTACCTACTGGTGTTGGCCAGAGGGGCCAATGGCGCGATATGGCAGCCTCGCCTCTGTCAGTCTGCCCCAGGGCAGCTGTGGCTACAACCGTAGCTTGCCTCCACCAGTGTATGAATGTGTGCGTGAATGAATAATGGCATTGTAAAGTGCTTTGGGTGCCTTGAAAAGCGCTATATAAATCCAATCTATTATTATTATTTCTATTGGGCACAACCTGAGCTTGTGGGCTGCTGGCCATAGAGCCTGGGTGTTGACTCAGGTCAAGCTGCACTAAGACTCTTCAGTGAGTAGCCTCACACAGCTCACTGAATGGTCTCACTGTATGCAGTGCTGCTAATTCTACCATTTATGGAATAGTACTATTACTAAACTACTACCAATTCTTGAACCTTTCTGTGACAAGTGCAACCTTTTATTGGTAGTATTACCTTTAAAGATGGTACTGGTGTTATTGCTAGAGTATATACTATTTCTAATGCAATTACCAGATCTCATTATAACTTCTACGTTTCCTGCTAGGAATACATATTAGTATTAAACACTGAACTTCATACTAAATGCTACCACTCAGTACTACCACTAGTGTTCCTTCTACTACTGCTACTTATTCAGCAACTAATGCCAGTGCTGCTACTTCCTCTGCTGCTGAAAATACTGCTATTTGCACTAAACTACTAAAATGATTCTGGTATTGCTACCATTACAGCTACCATTAATGCCTGTTTTGTAAGTACTGTAACTATGATTATTGCTGCTGGTAGTCCTAATAATTCCACGTTTTTTACTACAGAAGTGTCATTCATTTACAGATAAATGAATGACAAAAGCAGCAATATACTGCTTGTACAATTACAAGACTACTACTACTAATCACTGATACTATGAATATAGGAGCAGTGATATACCTGTACCTGTATACCAGCTAGTCCTAATAATAAGTGCAGTGCTCATATTGCTACTTGTAGTGCACCTATTTTTTACTATATCAACTACTAGGACTAGTGTTGCTTCTGTTAATTATCCCTGCTGCTTGTGTCAGATACTAATCCTATTTCAACTTATGTTTCTACTGCTTTTACTTTTTCTTCTTCTAATGATGCAGATACTGCTTCCAAGAACCACCAGTTTTCCTCCCACAGCTATTACCACCACAATGAGTTTAGGCCAGAGCTGGGTGCTATGGTGACAGAATACTTACTTTGCATGGACATCATCTCCATCCACTGGTACTGCTGCTTTCACTGACCTCTCACCTGCAGGAGAATACAGGAATCATTAGGTCTGCACACAGGCTTGAAAAAAGATTCAAGATTAATCCTCTAGTCCGACTAGCCTGGGCAATCACAAGTGACCCCTTGCACCCCACCGACCACCAGCCCTCTGGTCAGCGCCTCACATCAATCAGGTCCTACACCTTCAGTCTTACAAACAGCTTATTCCCCTGGGCCATTCGGACAGTACACAAACATCCACCAACCTCCCCACATCCCACCCATTCACACCCAACCAACCTATCGAGCCACAGTCTAACTACTTCCAAGCACTTTAAAACTTCTTCTGTATTGTGTGCCTTTCTATTGTTGTTGCATATATTTCTCTTGTTTTGTATATATTCCCCGTGATTCTATGTATTTCTTCTGTTTGCCATTCATTCCTGTTGTGTCCTATTTATATTTTATTCTGGCAGAGTTGGTGTGAGGCACCTACAATTTCGTTGTGCATGTACAGTAAGAATGATCATATGGGTTACAGCATAACTCTGAAGATGATGATGGCCCAGTTTTATAAGCTGAACATTTGGGGGCATATCCAGTCTCAGAGGCATCTTTACACAGCCTGCACCTGGGGTCTTGCCTGGTGTGATAGACCCCAGCCTCTATGGATCTTGTGCTCAGAGCTTGTTCTGTGCTGTCTTTCAGTTCAGCTGCGTACAGCCACTGGTAGGATTTCTGGGTATCAGCCACTTCCTCTATCTGCCGGTGGTACATATCATGCAGGGGGCTGTCCTTGCATGATGGTTCCTCCTCTCGCTCCACCTTCTTCTGTCTCTGGTTTCTACTGCATTAGGTAATCACAAAGCACTTTCGGTCAACTGTGGCCATCTTTCTGATGTACTCATGGATGTTTGTTGTCCCATTCTGGACAGTGGTTCTGACACTCACTAGTCCTTGGCCTCGTACCTTTCGCTTAGTGTACAGTTTCAGGGTGGTCAACTTGGGGTCGATCCCTCTATGCATAGTGACAACCTTCCTTGGCTTGATGCCAATGGCTTCAATCTCCTCTTTATCCCAGTTTATAATACCAGCAGCGCACCTGATCACCAGCAGGGAGTAGGTGGTGATAGCCCAGATCTTGTTCTTTCTGTTCAGCTGACTCCTCAGGACTTGCCTAACCCTCTGCAGGTATATGGTCATCGCAGCTTTCCTAGCACCCAAGTGGATTCCAAGCAAATGGGAACCAATGTACTATGTATGTACCAATGTATTTGCAGGTAATTGCAGCCATCCTCAATGTCTGCAATGTTGCATTCTGCTAGCACGATCCCCTGAGTTCTGACAGTCTTCCCTCTCTTTGTTACCACCCAACTACATTTCTACTACTACAGCTTGATGTCATCCAAGTAGAGGAGGTGGCTGATAATTGTGTCATTCTGTATTCTGTATCCATAGTCAGTCATGTCTGTGATGTCACTGTGGGGGTTCAGGCCTATGCAGACCAGCAGTGGGGACAGGGTAACTCCTTGGTAGATCTCGCACTTAAAGGTGATTTGTGCAATTGGCTTAAAGTTGGCCTCTATTGTTGTTCACCAATTCCCCATTGAATTCCTAATGAGTTCCTTGTAAAGTTTTAGGCATTCCAGGATCCATGTGTGAGGCATTGAGTCACAGGCTTTCTTGTAGTCAATTGTAGGGATTATGCATAATGCCGCATTTACATTTTCTAGTAGACCTTCAGAGGGTACTTCATGGAGTCTTGGTAATTGGCCACGGAGGGTCTACGTTTCCAGCTTCACCGTGATCCTATCTTTCAGTCAGCCGCTACTAGTTGCTTCACCATCAGTCTAGATGTTGGGTATCAAAGATTCCATAGGTCCACAACTTTCTTTTCACGTAACCCCTTCCGCTTGTTTTCATCTCTTGCCGACTTGTACAGATGCCCTGGTCAAGAGTCAAACTCCCGACAATACTGTCTCAGAGACTCCAGCAGTAACACACACACACACACAGATACATGACCAATCAAAAGTTTGGACACACCTTCACATTTAATGTTTTTTCTTTATTTTCATGACTATTTACATTGTAATAACTTCCGGCGCCCCCCGTGTGCGGCAGCCTGTTACAGCAGCTCTGCTCATTCTGAGTTTCTTTCTTTCTTATCTTTTTTCTTCTCGTAATTTTTATAACTAACGTATTAGTAATTAGACTCTGCAACCATGTTCTACCGTTTTGTGCTAGTTCTGGTTGTTTTTCTTAGTTTTTTTCTACTTTTTTCACCCGTGTCTGGGGACCCAGAGCAGGGATCCTTTGTTTACAGTAAGGATCAGCTGTTAGCGCTACGTCCCGCAGCTGTACTGCCGGCGGACAGACCCGACATTCCCAGTGAACTGAGGAAGAAAAGACGGGGGTGTCGTGCTGGGAAGGAGCGCCGTCACCCGAGAAGGAGACGTTATCGACCATCTCTTCCTTCTGTAATTATTGGAAACGTACGATCTCTGCTCAATAAGATGGATGAGCTAACGTCGCTAACCTGGTCACAGAGGGAGTACCGGCAATGTAGCATCATGATGCTAACGGAGTCGTGGCTAACACCGCTAACTCTGGACACGAGCGTGACACTACCGGGATTCCAGCTGCTGCGAGCGGACAGGACGAGAGAGAGCGGTAAGAGGAAAGGAGGGGGACTGGCAGTGTTTGTGCATGACAGATGGTGTAACCCTGGGCACATCACTGTGAAAGAACAACTCTGCAGCAAAGACATTGAGCTGTTAGCCGTTAGCATGCGTCCATACTACCTGCCCCGGGAATTCTCGCATGTTATCGCGATAACAGCGTATGTCCCCCCCTCGGCCAACGCGGATGCAGCCTGTGACACTCTCCACTCTGTGGTCAGCAGACTGCAAACACAATCTCCGAGAGCCCTCTTCATAATATCAGGGGACTTCAATCATGCCTCACTGGACTCCACACTGCCCACCTTCACCCAGTATGTGACCTGCCCAACCAGAGACAATAAAACACTGGACTTACTGTATGCCAATGCTGAAGAGGCATACAGTTCATCACCTCTCCCTCCCCTGGGCAGATCTGATCACAACCTGGTGCACCTTGTCCCTGTGTATGAGCCCTTAGTGCGCAGGGAGCCACCAGCCACCCGCACAGTGCAGAGATGGTCGGAGGAGAGCGAGGAGGCTCTTAAGGATTGTTTTGAGTCCACTGTGTGGGAGGTGATCTGTGACGACCACGGAGAGGACATCGACAGCCTTACTACATGCATTACTGACTATATTAATTTCTGTGTGGATAACACCGTACCTACCAGGACTGTACGGTGTTTCTCCAACAACAAACCTTGGATTACCCCAGAAATTAAAGCCGTCCTCAAGCAGAAGAGGAGGGCCTTCAAATCCAGAGACAAAGAGGAGTTGAAAAGGGTGCAGAGAGAGCTGAGGGGACTGATAAGAAATGGGAAGGACAGCTACAGGCAGAAGATGGAGAACCAGCTTCAGCAAAATAACGTTGGTGAAGTCTGGAGAGGCCTCAGAACGATCTCAGGCCACAAACATCAGAACTCTCTGCCTGGGAGGGATGTGAAGTGGGCAAATGAACTGAATCATTTCTTCAACAGATTTGATTCAGCCATGAGGCAGTCTCCAACATCGGCTGCAGACTCACCCACCCCCACTGCTGCTGTTCCACCTCTGACACCTCAGACACTTCACACCTCCTCTATTCACCCTGCTCACTCCTCCCCACCCCCAACAGCAGCATCCAATACACACTCAACACAAGGCTCCAGCCTGTCTCTCTCAACCACCCAGGTTCGGAGGGAACTGAGGAGGATTAAAGCCAAGAAGGCAGCGGGTCCAGATGGCATCAGCTCGAGGGTCGTCAGGTCCTGCGCGGACCAACTGTGTGGGGTGATGGAGCACCTCTTCAACCTGAGCCTGAGGCTGGGAAGAGTCCCACAGCTCTGGAAAACTTCCTGTGTTGTTCCAGTGCCAAAGACTTCACGCCCCAAGGACCTCAACAGCTACAGGCCGGTGGCTCTGACATCCCACCTGATGAAGACCCTGGAGCGGCTGGTCCTGGCTCAGCTTCGGCGCCTTGTGAGCTCATGACTGGACCCACTTCAGTTTGCCTACCAGCCTGGCGTTGGAGCGGATGATGCCGTCATTCATCTCCTACATCGTTCCCTCGCTCACCTGGAGACCGCTGGGAGCACTGTGAGAATCACGTTCTTTGATTTCTCCAGTGCCTTTAACACCATTCTTCCCTCGGTTCTGAAGGACAAGCTGGAGAACTCTGGAGTGGACCATCACCTCACTACCTGGATTTTGGACTACCTCACCGACCGACCACAGTATGTGAGGACTCAGGGCTGTGTGTCGGACAGGGTCGTCTGCAGTACGGGGGCCCCACAGGGAACGGTTCTGGCTCCGTTCCTCTTCACCATCTACACTGCAGACTTCTCCCACAACTCCACCCAGTGCTTCCTGCAGAAGTTCTCTGATGACTCTGCAATAGTCGGCCTCATCACTGATGGGGACGACAAGGAGTACAGAGGACTGACTCAGGACTTTGTGGACTGGTGCCAGCTGAACTACCTCCAGATCAATGCCAGTAAAACCAAGGAGCTGGTGGTAGACTTCCGCAGGCACAAGCATCCTCCACTGCAACCACTGAACATCCAAGGTATGGACATCAAGGCTGTGGACAGCTACAGGTACCTTGGTGTTCATCTGAACAACAAACTGGACTGGACTCATAACTCAGACGCCCTCTACAGGAAAGGGCAGAGCAGGCTGTACCTGCTGCGGAGACTCAGGTCGTTTGGAGTGGAGGGCCCACTCCTGAAGACCTTCTATGACTCTGTGGTGGCCTCAGCCATCTTTTACGGTGTGGTCTGCTGGGGTGGCAGCATCTCTGCTGGGGACAGGAAGAGACTGAACAGGCTGATCCGAAGGGCCAGCTCTGTTCTAGGATGCCCTCTGGACCCAGTGGAGGTGGTGAGTGACAGAAGAATGGTGGCTAAGCTGTCATCCCTGATGGACAACATCTCCCACCCCATGCATGAGACTGTGACAGCACTGAGCAGCTCCTTCAGTGGGAGACTGCGGCACCCACGGTGTGGGACGGAGAGATTTTGCAGGTCTTTCCTCCCCACTGCTGTCAGACTCTACAATAAAGACTTTTGCAGCTGATCAAACACACAAACCCACACATGTGCAATAAGACTGCTATATGTGCAATTCTTCTTCTGACGAAGTTGTGTTTTTGTATTTTCCTACTCAGTTGTATATAGTATTTGTATTTCTATTTTATTCTATTGTATATATTATTCTATTCTATTTTATTCTATTGTACATAGTATTTTATTTTATTTTATTTTATTTTATTGCATTCCAGTGTTTTCTAATTTCTGCTACATAACTTTGCACTTTTGCTGTAACAAAACAAATTTCCCACCTGTGGGACTAATAAAGGCCATCTTATCTTATCTTATCTTAAATTCTCACTGAAGGCATCAAAACTATGAATGAACAGTAGGCAGTAAAAAAAAGAGTGTGAAATAAAAAATGTTATTAATGTTTCAAAATGTTAGATCAAAATATGGAGAGTGTCCTCAGTGGCCAGAAGAGAGAAGGACGCCACACCGAGGATGTGGACAAGTGGGTGAAGAATTTGTCTGACAGATGGCTCACCGAAACAGAGAAAAACATCCTTGCTAAAGGGCTGAATTTTGCTAGTGGAACTGATCACATCCACAGAAACTGCAATTCGAAAAACCAACATTGGAGATGTGGAAGCAGAGCAACTATGGATGAAAGTTTCAACCTGTCTCAGCAATGCAAAGCCCCCAGCATCCAACATCAGCATGGAGAAGAGGAAGGCAATCCCATCAGTTAGTCATGACAACATCATCATCCTTCTGGCAGGCAAGGGTAGGTGCTCTGTGTTGCTAAACCAAAAAGGCTATGATTACAAAGTTTTGTCACTGCTCAGTGACAAAAATACTTATTAGCCCCTGAAACGAGACCCTGGAAGTGGTTACAGGAAGAGGGTGATAGATTGTCTGAAGCAGTTAGAACAAGACAATGCTATTGACCGGACCTCAGGCTACTACAGGCTACACCCAGGGGAATCTATACCAAGTCTGTATGGTTTACCAAAGAACATAAACAGAGTGCACCTTTAAGACCAATTGTCTATATAATCAACTCAGTCAGATCTCCAAGTTTCTGGCTTCAATCCTCATCCAGTAGTAGGCAGCTCTGACCACCACATCCAGAACACCTTGGATTGTGTTGAGAAGGTGAGCGATGTCATTATGGAGGCAGATGAAACCATGGTCTCCTACGATGTTACATCTGTCTTCACTCGTGTTCCAGTCACTGAAGTGTTGGAAGTAGTTTGTAAGAGATGGCGGAGCGACACAATGGTTTTACCGTCGTTGTTGCACAAACCGACGCGTAAAACAGTCTCTTGTTCATCCAGAGTCTTATTTTAGATATAAGAGAAATAGAGAACTCCAAGAAGAAACAAGATAGCCGCTACACCTGGCACACCTAAATGTATTGTGAGGACACTCTGGGAATGCCTAAAACAGGCCTCCAACCTTTGCCAGAACTTTGACAGCATTCTGAGGGAGACTGGGGACATTAAGTCTGAATGGAGCATATTCAGCACCTCCATTGTGGAAGCTGCTGCAATGAGTTGCTGCAATGAGCTGCCTGTCTGGATGGTAACCCCTGAACTAGATGTTGGACACTTGAGGCGAACAGCGCAATCAGGCTGAAGAAGGAATCATATCGGGCTTGGTTAACCCTGTGGGACTTCGGAGACAGGCAATGGAGGCCAAGCAGAATGTGGCTTGGATAGTTGCTCAAGCAAAAACTCAGGTGTGGGAGGAGTTCAGTAAGGCCATGAAAAGACTTTTGGACTACCTCAAAGCAATTTTGGCAAACCGTCAGGTAACTCAGGAGGGGAAAGCAGTGCTCTACCGCCACAGTGTATAGTGTGGGTCGGACTGACTTGAACCGAGGATATTGTCAGGCTGTGGAAGAAATACTTTGAATTGAAAATGTGTCAGTTCAATTAAGGAGGTTCAATTATGTATATAGTGCCAAATCACAAGAACAGTTTCCTCAAAGCGTTTTATTTTCTAAGATAAAGACCCTACAATAATACAAAGAAAACCCCAGCAATCATATGATCCCCCATGAGCAAGCATTTTGGTGACAGTGGGAAGGAAAAACTCCCTTAAGAGGATGGAACCTCCAGCACAACCAGGCCCAGGGAGAGGCGGCCATCTGCTGTGACCAGATGTTTTCCATAGAGGAAACAGAATCTGGGGATGAGGGGGGGGGACTCATCCATCACTGGGGGTGAGGTCATTGAGGCAGTTAACCAACTGGTTGGTGGCAGAGCCCTGGGGGTAGATGAGGTTCACCTTGGTTCCTGAAGGCTGTGGATGTTGTAGAGCTGTCCAGGTTGACACACCTCTACAACACTGGAGATCTGGGGCAGTACCTTTGGATTGGCAGACTAGGGTGGTTTTCATCTTCAAGAATGGGGACTGGAGGGTGTGCGCCAACTATTGGGGGACCGCATTCCTCAGCCTCCCCAGGAAATGCCAGCAAGTGGAAAAGGAGAGTCAGTCTGTTAGTCGTACCTTGAATACAGGAGGAACAATGCAATCTTTATCCCAGTAGTGGAACACTCGACCAGCTCGAGTGCACCCTCAAATACCCACTCGAGGATATTTGAGGGTGCATGGGAGTTTGCCCAAAGCCTACATGTGCTTCTTTGTCTTGGAGAAGGCATTTGACCGTGTCCCTTGGAGTATTCTGCAGGAGGTGCTTCAGGAACCCGTTGCTATGAGCCAATTGGTCTTTATGCCACTGGTGCCAGCCCTTGGGCCGCATTGCTGCCAACAAGTCGGACTTGTTCCTGGTGGATGTTGGATTCTGCCTGGCTGCCCTTTGTAATGATTCTCCTAATAATTTTTATGGACAGAATTTCGAGGTGTAGTCAAGAGGTTGAGGGCTTCCACTTGGGTAGTCTCAGAATCTTGTCTATGCTTTTTGCAGATGAAGTGGTTTCATCTTCTAAAGGCCTCTAACTCACACTGGAGTGGCAGAAGAGTGTAAAGCAGCGGGAATGAAAATCAGCATCTCCAAATCTAAGTCCATGGCCCTTAGCTGGAGAAGGATGGAGTGCCCACTCAGGTCAGCAAATTAGTTGCTTCCCCCATTCGAGGAGTTTAAGTTTTTTCGGGTCCTATTCACAAGTGAGGGGAGTGGGAGATAGATTGGTGCAGCGGCTACAGTTTTTCAGACACTGTGAAAAAAACACCTGAGCAATGGTTGTGGCTAGTTTAGCTATTATCACAAACAAAGGCTTTTGTACGAATTAATAAATACATTTCAGTAAGTGTGTTCAATATTTTGTTTTCCCTGTGTCATGTTTTTGTCAGGAGCCTCAGTAAGTGGAGCTGGTGCTTCGCCTTCTTAAGTCTCAGAAAGTTGAAGTCAGAACATCTCCAGACATTTCCCGTTAATGTATGTGGGCTGAGGGTCAGATCTGCTTCTCCTGAAGTCCACTATTATTATTTTCTTAGTGTTGAGGACCAAGTTGTTATTGCACGATGCTAGTTTTTCCACATCGTCCCTGTATGCAGTATGCAGACTTATCGCCACCTGTGATGAGCCCAACCACTGTTGTGTTGTTTGTGAACTTCACAATTGAGTTGCTTGGGTAGATCTGGGTGCAGTCAAATATGTAGAGAGTGTACTCACTTACACCGTGTAAGCTGTGTACCAACTTGACTTTTGCACAACACAAAAAATGGTCCCAACCCCATTTAGAAGGCAAGAAATTCCACAAATAAACCCCTACAAGGCACACGTGAAATAGAAACCATTTCCAGTGACTACATCAGGAAGCTCATTGAATAAAGGCTATCTTGAGGAATGTAAAATATAAGACATATTTAGGGTTATTTATTAATTTTTTCTTTGCTACATAATTCTGCATATCTTTCTTCATGTATTTGATGTATTTAATATGTATCTACAATGTAGAAAGTTGTAAAAATAAAGAAAAACCATTAAAGGAGAAGGTGTGTCCAAACTTTTAACTCGTAGTGTATACATTACTTCTAACCTTCCTGCTGTGTTCAGGTCAAATCTGACCAATTTACAAATTAACAAACTCATAAATATTGTGTTTTACATCTGATTGCCTCAAGGCGTTATGGCATCCTCCACACTGTGCACTTGAACATATAACAGTGATTATCGCTTCTTTGAATTTTGAATGTTTTAATCAACGTTGTTACATCTGTGGTGTTCCCGGTCAACAGTGACCGCCATAAGAAATGAATGGGTATCCCACTGAATGGGTCGTTCAGTGGGCTGTTCAGCAAACAGGCCACTGAACAACCACTGAATGGACCACTGAACGACCCATTGAATGGGCCACTGAATGACACCCACTGAACGACCCCCACTCAATGGGCATCTGAACAACCCATTGAACGACACCCACTAAACGACTCCCGCTGAACTACCCATTGAATGGGCCACTGAACAGGTGGGTGGAGCGCCTACCAGTTATGTACAATCCAGGCCCTGAGGTGACAGTTGATGAGCACCAGGTTCCTTTCAGAGGTTGCTGTTTCTTCAAGGTGTACATTCCAAGCAAACCAGGGAAATATGGAATACAAATCTGGGTAGCATGTGATGCCAGGAGCAGCTATGTCTGGAATATGCAGGTATACATGGGGAAACCCAGTACTGGAAGGGCCGGAAAAAAAAACAGGGCATGTGTGTTGTGTTGGACATGACAACTGGTCTCCAAGGGCACAATATCCCATGTGACAACTTCTTCATATCATATGGTCTTGGTCAGGAGCTGCTGAAAAGAAAGCTCACCATGGTAGGGACAGTGAGGAAGAACAAGCCTGAATTTCCCCCTGCGCTGCAATCGACCAGAGGAAGAGAGGCACTCTAATCAAAATTTGCTTTCACTGACACACACAATCTTGTGTCATATGTTCCTAAGATGAATAGAAATGTCATCCTGATGAGCACGCTACACAAACACGCC
Source organism: Oreochromis niloticus (assembly GCF_001858045.2). Classification (NCBI taxonomy): domain Eukaryota; kingdom Metazoa; phylum Chordata; class Actinopteri; order Cichliformes; family Cichlidae; genus Oreochromis; species Oreochromis niloticus. The sequence continues at coordinate 1,307,995 of NC_031969.2, forward strand.
GCTGTTGGCACCACAGAGGACCCGAAGCCCCTTATGATCCAGGACTACAACAAGAACAAAGGAGGCGTTGACTACCTTGATAAGGTAATGTAAAGTTTCATCCATCATGCATTTTATTTTATTTTTATTTATGTGAATCATAGCATTTTGTGTACGGCAGACTAAATATTGTTCCTAATCTCTTATTTATTGTTCCTTTTATTGCAGCTTACTGGTACATACACCTGCAAGTGACTGACAGCCCGCTGGCCTGTGGCACTGTTCCACAACATCCTTGGTGTGTCTGCTTACAACGCATATGTGGTGTGGACAGCCTGGAATCAGGGGAAGAGTTTCAAGAGGAGACTTTTCCTAGCAAAGCTGAGGAAAGCTTTGGTGACTCCTCTTATTCAACGGCGCCAGCACATTCCCCGCACACCACCTGCTCTCCGCCAACAAGCAAATGGGCAGAAAAGGAAGCGCTGTGAGCTCTGTGCCCCTAGAGAAAACAAAACAAGCCTAAGATGCTGCAAATGCGATGCCTATGTTTGCAAGGTCCACCTCACCTGAGTGTCACATGCCATTCATGTGCATTAATACATGTTGAGTTTGGTCTTCAATTTGTTTTTTACATTACATGTTCATTTTGTAATACATTTTCAGTGCCTATTTGTATTTTCACTGCAGTTATTTTATGTCTAATTCTATTTATTCATGTTAAACACTACTTTGAGACATTGTTCACAGCTAAAGAATGTTGAATAAAAATTTGGTGGTGAAAAATGTTTTTTGTGCTAATTTAATAGCAGTTAACAGGGACCAGTCAATTTTGATTGGGAACACTAAAGTAAGGGGGTGGGGCTGCACAAAACCGGAGGGCTATGCTGTGGTACTGTAATTCACTATTTTTGGGCTGTCCTGAAAACTCAGCAAAAAGCCTTCAGTTGATTGTAGTTGATTGAAACTAGAATTAGAGGCCGAGCATTCAGCTTTAAGACCCTTCTTCTGTGGAACCAGGTTTGAATTCAGGAGACAGATACCTTTTCTCCTTTTAAGATTATGCCTAAAACTTTCCTTTTTGACAAAGCATATAGTTAGGGCTGCATCAGCTGACCTTAGTTGTGCAGCAATAGGCCTAGGCTGCTGGTTATGCAGGACCAGAAGAGTCACACACATCAAAATAAAACCTTTTGTGCTTAATAATGAATTGTGAAATAAAATCTGCATTAATAAATTAATTTACAAGTTCATTTTGTAATTCTTTTACAAAACATAAAAGCATTAAAACATTAAAAAAAACACAATTGATTACTCATCCAAGTGACTTTTTCAGTATTCTCCAGTCTCATGGATGAGTGATGAAATGTTATGATGCCTCTGATACCCACTGTGTCAAGTGTCTGGGAAGGGATCTTAAAACTGGATTTTTAGGTGGCAGACAAATGGTGTCATAAAGCAATCCTTGAACAGGTGGGGTAAAAGCTTTTCAGGAAGTTTTTAGGACAGCCCAAAAATAATGAATGGTTCAGTCTAGAAGAAATAAATAAGTCTATCATGATGCATCTGCCAGGACCCGACCAAAGCTGTTCTCTGTTTTGGTAAACTGGTACCAAGAATTTATTAATAAAGGTCAGTGAAGTCAGAACACAGAATCAACCCATTCCAAAGACTTCAAATGTCAACTGATGTGTAGCAGCTTGTAACTCTCTTTGTAACTCTGTGCTGTCATGTTCTTTCTCTACTTTTAAGATTAAGCTTAAAACCTTTTGCTAAAGCATATAGTTAGGGCTCGACCAGGTGACCCTGAATCCTCCCTTAGTTATGCTGCGATAGGTGTAGGCTGCTGGGGATTCCCATGATGCACTGAGTACTACTTCTTTAGTCACTTTTCTCACTCACTATATGTTTATACACCTCTCTGCATTGAATCATTACATTATTATTCTCTGGCTCTTTTCCACAGCATGTTTTTTGTTCCGTCTTTCTCCCCTCACAAAACTGTCGCAGCAGATGGCCGCCCGTCCTTGAGCCTGGTTTTTCCTTCCCACTGTCGCCAAAGGGCTTGCTCATAGTAGGCCATATAATTGTTGGGTTTTTCTCTGTTTTAGTCCTAGTTCCTAAATCCAGTTATCCCAGAACTCTAAATGATGTCAGATGAGATGCCAATACATTAAAATTAAAAAGTTAAAATTAAATTGAACTCAGGAAGTTTATTGACCCTAACTGTAAGATAGATAAAGGGAAAAGTTCTCATGACTACTGATTGTTGACTTTATACGGTCTTCAACAAAATTTAACCTTGTGTTTTAATCAGAAGGCTATTAGAATGATCCGGTCTTATTAACAGTCTTATGGGGCTGGATTCTTCTGTTTTTAACTAATAGGGTGTAAAGAGTCTGGATAAATACCCCCAACACCCATCCCCTTAGGGACTGTGTCTGCTTCCAAACCACCACAAAACACACCAAAAATCTGCAAAAAAACAATTGAAACATTAGCAATAAAAAAAATCACAACGAAAGAACAATACAGTATCCACATCTGCACCAAAGAGTAACACAATGAAATGTGGATTATTAAACTTTAGGTCTCTCTCTTCTAAGACCCTGTTAATGCATGAATAATAACTGATCAACAAAAAATTTACTGTGCTATACAAAAACTTGGTTACAACAGGATGATTGTGTTAGTTTAAATGAATCAACCCCCCCGAGTTACTGTCAGAATCCTCGAAGCACAGCATTTAATCTATTATTAGACTCAACTGTCTACATATGACAAGACAAATAATCAAAATATAAAAGAACCTACGCACCACTTTAATCACACTCTAGATCTTGTTCTGACGAATGGCATAAAATGGAGCATAACAGTATTTCTTGAAAACCCTCTTCTTCATTTCTTAATAGCATTTAATGGATTACACAGATTACACAATTAATTGATATTTAATTGTGTTGTGGTTTGCAGTGTTTTCTGTTGTTTCACTTAAAATTTGTTTAAAAGGAAAAAGCTGAAAATTTAAATAGTTAAAAGTTGAAATGTAAATAGTTGTTTTTTGTATTTTATCATTTATTTATTACATTTTATGTGGAGTGAAATAAAAGTATATTTACGGTGGTCCTTAGAGACAAAGCATGTAAAAACTCAGAAGCACGCACAAATTCAGAAGCACATACAAACTCCAAAACACAACAGAAGTGCTCCAGGATGCTCGGCACAGTGTTGAGCTTTTGTTACCTAGTGGCTACACAAGCCAGGAAGTACCAACGACCGGATTTGGTGTGTGGTAGTAACAGGTAAATGAACATTTTTTTAAAATTATTTAAATATATATGCGTGCTTGTGTATAAATACACAAACAATATACATATGCTTTCATTTGTGTAATTTAAATGATCTAGGTAGCTCTGTTTTGGAAGTTCAGTTAATGCTAGAAATGTGTTTCGTGCTTTGCCTCTGGGGGCCACCGCATATATTTATATATAAACATATATAAATAAAACCACTTTTTTTTTTTACATTAGTAATTCCTTTTGTGCATAATTTTATATTATTGTTAATAATAAATTACTTAAAACAACAAAACAACCTGAAGAGCCGGTTTGGAGCCGAAAGAGCCGGTTCTCTAAAAAGAGCCGGAATTCCCATCACTACTCAGCACAAGGATGACAGAACTTTTCCCCCATATAATAAATAAATAGAACACAGAACACAACATTGAAATAAAAATAGATTAAGACAGATTACGATACCAAACAATACCGGATAAAAGCACATTTACTGGATCTGTTCATCTCCTCTTGCATTTCAAAGTCAATGAATGAAAATGATGACAATGGGGTGTACCTGCCGCTGCAGGGCAAGAGCTTGTGGTAGCTGTAGCACAGGGTGGTACAGAGGAGGAGCTGAACCTGCATGAACGAGACGCTCTGCTTCACTACTTGTGGTCCAGTTAATGATATTATTCTCACCTCTTGTCATGTGCTTACAGGAATACTGCTGTTAGATGCCAAATGAAATATAAACGATGAAGTTTGTTTACTTTTGCAGTTATTCTGTGTTTTCATGTGGGCTGTTACATTTTTCACATCACTGAAATGCTAACAGAGTTGTCCGGCTGTGGGATAAATCTCCTGTAATGTAAATCAATTTACAGAATTATGGACACACCACATTTTTGTGTGGTGACATCACACAACAAAGACATAGCTTTTATTACTGGGGCAACAAAAGTTTGGTGCAAAATGTCATTTAGTAATAACTGCTTAAAAACAACAAACCGTGATGCACACACATTATAGGCTTGAAATACTTTATTAAATGCAGCAACATTTGAAACTATGTACAATATTAATAATAACTACAATTAGTAATTATTATTATTTGCAACAGCTAAGTTTTTGGTAAGCCTCTCCTGGAACAGAGGGCTACAAAACTATGTAAAGTGTAAGTTTGTTTTTTTTTTATCTCCAATGTGGAAAGTTAAAGGGTGAGGTGAAACTTGATTGGCCACCCATTGCTCGTGCGAGGTTTCAAAGCACACTGAGCAATGCCTGGTTGAAGACTGTGGCCTGTGCCATTTCCTCCCTTCACAGGGCGACTTCCTGCTCCCGTGCCTCATTGAGCGGTGGCTGGATGTGATGTTCCCGCTGATCTTGGTTTAACACATCTGCCATCTGCCATGGGAACACTTATGAGGTCAGGTTTGGACTTCTTTCTCTTGTCTAGAGAAAAAGCAGAATGGAAGGAGAAGGCAATGTGAGAATTTATGGGGTCGTCGGAAAGACAAGTAAACAAAAGAGCACTTCCTCCGCCACTGCTAAAGTCAGTGTAGTATGAAACCATCATCGTGTCGTACCAGCGATGAGCCGTTTCTGTGTCATGCCAGAAGGTGTAGATGTCGACGCAGTCGACCAGAACTGGATGACAGACAGGGGAGGTCAAGGCTAATGGTGGTGGATGAAAACCCCTCACATGTAGAAAGCATTTCTGAAACATAAGACATACATAGCATAAGGACACACACGACATGACATTACAACATAAACGAAAAAATGAACCCATAGTAATACTAGTGGTGTTCATCAGATGTTGCTCATATGGCTTTACAATGACCCCTCAGAAGAGGAAGTTAATGCACAGCTAGCGCAAAACAACATGGAGAGCAGTGAGTTTTTACTGCAGGAAGTAGCCAATGGTGTTATTAAAAAAATGTCCAGGCTTGTTCAAGGTGAACACAACACGGGATAAGTACTATTATGCTTGAACACACGAAGGACTCACCGTCCTTCACCATAGCTTCTGCCATGGCCGGGTCGAGGCCACTCTGCCTCCTGATGCTCGCCGGTCAGTGCCCGTAAATTGTGTCCATTTGACTATACCACTTCCAATCCATTCGATTTGCCCCACTTCAGGTGTTGTGGTCCCTGATGGCCCCAGTAATTGCTTTTTTTAGTTTTTTAAGTTTCTGGCGGCACTGTGTTACAGTGCACTGGTACCCAATTGGTGGCATGCAGTCTGACGACTTCACATTTTAATACCTGCTTGGATCTGCGGCAGAGTAAAATCATAGTACAACCTAATAGAAAACCCTGAAAGCCGTGGCAAACCATGCCGAGTCGATCCAAGTAGGTACTACTGGAAAATGGGCTGAAGAGGAAGACACAGAGCCGTTACTGAGATGGTGAGTGCAGGTAAAGTGAAAGAAAATGTGTTTCTAGGAAAAGTTAGCGGGAGTCCTTCATCAAAGCACCTGATCAACAAACTTTGTAGTTGCTCCATCCTGTGCTGTTTGTTTTACCCAGCAACTCTCCAGAACTTGCATTAAAATATGCAGATGAACTGTTAACTTCATCTGATACTATGTTTAAATTATACAGCTTAGTAATGGCTGACAGCAGTCGTCCTATTTTACAAGCGAACAGGGGTGAGTCTAAAGGGGGGCATGGTGTCTCAATTAAATTACATTGGTATTTAAAAATATAAAAGTTACAGCTTTTTTCACAAGCCAATAAAAATGTATATGGGCCAGTAAAACTCTGAGCCACCGACCTGAGGGGATTTAAGGTTGGACAGTGAATTAGTGTTAATATAGTTAGCATCTACACCATCATAACATCTTTTTTTTTTTCAGCAACATCAAACCACCAAATGTTGATATGCTCGCTTCTCTTCATTGTAACCATCACATTCTCTTTTAAAGGTTTACAAACACCAATTGTTACGGTTCTGGGTCTGTTGGACCCAGTATTTTGAGTTTATTATGTTTTGGTTTACTTTTGCATCATGGATTATTCTTTATGTTTCTCTGGTACTGTGTTTCAGTTATCTTGGTGTTTTGGTGATGGTGATGATGATTATTGTTATTAGAGTTCCATGTTTCTGTTTATTTATATTTAGGATTTGTGTTCTCATGTTTTGTGTGAGTTCAGGTTCCATGTGTCATTTTCTGTCTGTCTCTCAGTGTCAGGTCTGCGTCTTGGTGTAGTGTTCTCGTTTCCTGTTTTATTGTGAAGGTCCGCGTCTCATGTGAGTGTGTTCAGTTTTACCCCTGTCTCGTCTTGTTGATTATTCCCAGCTGTGTTCCCCACCTGTGTGTAATCTCCTTGTGTTTCTCTGTGTGTATTTAAGTCGCGTCTTCTGTGTTTGTAGTTGCTGGTCCGTCTGTGTATCCACCCTGCGTCATCTGTGTGTCTCCCTGCTGTCTACCGTCATCCACCTCTGCTCGCCGTCTGTCATGTTCGTGTTCAGGTTCCTCCTCCGTAGTTTAGCTGTTTCCAGTATAGTTTAGTCTCCGTTTGCCATGTTTTCCCTGTGCCGTGTATTTCAATAAACCACCTTCTCACCTTTACAAAGTGCCTGCATTTGGATCCTACTTCATTATCTCTACACGGCTCATCTCACTCGCCATGACAGTACGGACCAGCCAGATATGGATCCAGCGGCATTCACCCCACCCACGGAGCTTCGAGAGCTCATAACGGACTCAGCTACAAAATTAATCAATCTGTGGCTAAAGCATGAGGGAGAAGCGTTTCTCTATGCTGTGGAGGACAAGCTACAACAGCTTATTTCCGGTTACCCCTGGTTATTGGACTCACTGCACCCGCTCGTACAGGATTTTCTTCTTCACGAGCTTCACCTTCACCCTCCCGCCGCTACCGCTCGCCCACTCGCTTCAATGGAGGACGTGCCGTCCGACCCGCCGGACGAGGAGTTTCCCGGCCCGTCGGAGCGGTCTCCAAGGAGGAAGCGACGTTCGCGCCGCCGGCGCGGCACTCCACAGCCGGATGTCGGGACATGTAAGCAGCCGGCTGTGGTGAGTAAAAGGGACACTTTTTCTGCTGCGTCACACTCTGTGACTGTTGTTTCTGGGGCAATTTTTTGTGTTTCGACTGAGGATAACAATGATTCCTCAATCTCACCTATGGCCGCAGTTTCTAAGACTGCCTGTTCTGAACCCTCGTTCCGAGTTTATGACCATGTCCGCTCCGTTGTCCCATCCTCACTTCCATTCCAGTTAAATGCCTGGCCTGTAACACTGCCCGCAGTTCAGTCAGCAGCCCAGCTGCCCGCAGTTCAGTCAGCAGCCCAGCTGCCCGCAGTTCAGTCAGCAGCCCAGCTGCCCGCAGTTCAGTCAGCAGCCCAGCTGCCCGCAGTTCAGTCAGCAGCCCAGCTGCCCGCAGTTCAGTCAGCAGCCCAGCTGCCCGCAGTTCAGTCAGCAGCCCAGCTGCCCGCAGTTCAGTCAGCAGCCCAGCTGCCCGCAGTTCAGTTAGCCATTCCATCACCTGTTACGCCTCCACTCCGATCATCTCCGTCCCCTGTAGGTCAATCCTTAGCCTCGCTACCTGCTGTCCAGTGGCCGCTAGCTCAGCTGTCTGCCCACTCATTCATTCAGCCGCCATCCTCACTGTTTCATTCCGAGCAGGGAACACACTTCACCACAACATCTGCTGGTTCTCTTAAGCTGGTCACCTCAGAGACAGTTACTCCCTCTAGGGCCTCCCCAGAGGCTGGGTGTCGCTCACCAGCCAACTCTGGACCCCTAGAGGTCAAGACGCCAGCGCCAGCAGCTCCCCCAGAGAACTCACTAGAACAGTCTCGGCTCTCAGCACCCCCTGAGAGTTCAAGTGAGTTCACCCATCTGGCTCCGTCCTCTGCTGAGTGTATTGGGGAACACTTTCAGCCCTCTGAGGACTGCATCCCACTGTTGCTGCCTGAGTCTAGCCACTGTGCTGCTCAGTCCCAGCCAGTGTCCACACTGGCAGAGGTCTGCGTACCTGCTGCTTCAGTGTCTGTTTCCACTGGAGGGCCCGAGGAGCCCGTCCAGTCTCAAGCCACGTTAGCTGGGGTTCGGGAGAACCCAGCCACCTTCGAGTGTCGTCAGCTGGAGGGCCAGAGTCGCCCGTCCAGCCTCAAGCCACGTCTGCTGGAGGTTCCAAGGAGCCCGTCCAGCCTCAAGCCACGTCTGCTGGAGGTTCCAAGGAGCCCGTCCAGCCTCAAGCCATGTGTGCTGGAGGTTCCAAGGAGCCCGTCCAGCCTCAAGCCACGTCTGCTGGAGGTTCCAAGGAGCCCGTCCAGCCTCAAGCCACGTCTGCTGGAGGGCCCGAGAAGCCCGTCCAGCCTCATGCCACGTCTGCTGGGGGCCCTGGAGGACCCAGCCAGCACATCCTCATGTCAGCTGACAGTCCGGGGAAGTCTGTTCAGCCGTCACCTGCTGAACTATCCCCTGCGACTTCTGCATCATCTCCTGCAGCATCATCGCCTCCGCCTGCAGCATCATCGCCTCCGCCTGCAGCATCATCGCCTGCAGCATCATCGCCTGCAGCCGTCTCGCTGCCGTCAGGTTCCGCAGCTGTCCCGCTGCCGTCAGGTTCGGCCCCCGTGTCTTCATCCACGCCTGGTCCGGCCTCCGTGTCTTCATCCACGCCTGGTCCGGCCTCCGTGTCTTCATCCACGCCTGGTCCGGCCCCCATGTCTTCATCCACGCCTGGTCCGGCCCCCGTGTCTTCATCCACGCCTGGTCCGGCCTCCGTGTCTTCATCCACGCCTGGTCCGGCTTCGTCTGGTCCAGCCTCGTCAGACTCGTCCACGCCTCGCCCGGCCTCCGTGTCTTCATCCGCGCCTGGTCCGGCCTCCGTGTCTTCATCCGCGCCTGGTCCGGCCTCCGTGTCTTCATCCGCGCCTGGTCCGGCCTCCGTGTCTTCATCCGCGCCCTCGCCTGGTCCAGCTTCATCCGCGCCTTCGCCTGGTCCAGACTCGTCCACGCCTGGCCCAGACTCGTCCATGCCTGGCCCAGCCTCGGTGTCTTCGTCCACGCCTGGCCCAGACTCGGTGTCTTCGTCCACGCCTGGCCCAGCCTCGGTGTCTTCGTCCACGCCTGGCCCAGCTTCAGCTTCACCTTTGCCTGGTCCTGCCACGTCTGGTCCTGCCTCGTCCACGTCTGGTCCTGCCTCGTCTGGTCCTGCGGTTGCCACACCGCCATGGGACCCAGCTCGTCCTGTTCCGCCTCGTCTCTGCCGGCCGCTTTCCGGGCCTCTAAGTTGGCATCATGGCCGTCGAGGACGGCCTCCGGACAGAGTTCGTCGCCACCGCTGGCATCGCGGCCGACCTCCGGACCTGCGCAGGGGCCGCCGTTGCCGTGTGCACGGTCGGCCTCCAGAAGTGTTTGCCCGTCGCCGCCGTTGCTGTGTGCATGGCCGGCCCCCTGACCTGTTGTGGCTCCTGTATGGCCGACCTCCGGGTCGACCCCCTGAACTGTTCGTGGACTCTTATTGAGCTTTGGTTTGGTTTCGTTTTGATGTGTTTTCCTGTGTTTTTGGACTGTTTGGACACTCTTGCTCCTTGTTTTTTGTTTGGTTTCTATCCCTCCATCCTGGACCCCCTCCGCCCGCCCTGGTCTGGTGCTCTTGTTTCGTTCTGTTTTTTTTTGCTTTGGGCTGTCGGGAGCCAGCCCTTAGAGGTGGGGTACTGTTACGGTTCTGGGTCCGTTGGACCCAGTATTTTGAGTTTATTATGTTTTGGTTTACTTTTGCATCATGGATTATTCTTTATGTTTCTCTGGTACTGTGTTTCAGTTATCTTGGTGTTTTGGTGATGGTGATGATGATTATTGTTATTAGAGTTCCATGTTTCTGTTTATTTATATTTAGGATTTGTGTTCTCATGTTTTGTGTGAGTTCAGGTTCCATGTGTCATTTTCTGTCTGTCTCTCAGTGTCAGGTCTGCGTCTTGGTGTAGTGTTCTCGTTTCCTGTTTTATTGTGAAGGTCCGCGTCTCATGTGAGTGTGTTCAGTTTTACCCCTGTCTCGTCTTGTTGATTATTCCCAGCTGTGTTCCCCACCTGTGTGTAATCTCCTTGTGTTTCTCTGTGTGTATTTAAGTCGCGTCTTCTGTGTTTGTAGTTGCTGGTCCGTCTGTGTATCCACCCTGCGTCATCTGTGTGTCTCCCTGCTGTCTACCGTCATCCACCTCTGCTCGCCGTCTGTCATGTTCGTGTTCAGGTTCCTCCTCCGTAGTTTAGCTGTTTCCAGTATAGTTTAGTCTCCGTTTGCCATGTTTTCCCTGTGCCGTGTATTTCAATAAACCACCTTCTCACCTTTACAAAGTGCCTGCATTTGGATCCTACTTCATTATCTCTACACGGCTCATCTCACTCGCCGTGACACCAATTTACTCATTCACATGCGCACCTTAACACACAGAAACACATCTAGAAAAAGTCATAAAGCCTTCTAAGAAGAAAGAGTAAAGATGATTTTTTTATGCTTTAGTTTAGACTGTGTATTTACTTTATTTAGTTTTAGTTTGAGTCTACTCAACAGTACTTTATATAATTTGGCATTTAAGAAAATCTTTTCTTTAAAAATTTAATACGGCACCTAAATAAGCATTTGTTTTTTGACAAACCACACGGCAGATGAAACAAAAACCATTGTGATTTCTAAAATTGCAATGTTTTTTTTTCCTCTTTTGAATATTTATTATTGCTAATTAATGAGACAAAAGTATTTTTTTATCTGATTACTCAATGAATTGATGGAATAATTGATAGATGAATGGGTTACTACATTAATCGAGAGATTATTGGATTACTATATTAATTGAGAGATTAATGGATTACTACAATAATCAAGAGATTAATGGATTACCAGAAGCCCTGCAGCCCTGTCGTAAACAGCAGCTGAGGGAATAAGGATCTGTGGGTTTTTTGTTTTCACTTTCTAAAAGTCATATTTCTACAAGTGAAATTATCTGTCCATGCAGTTGTTGGTTTTACTTACTAAGAAATATTGAAATACGATTTTAAATCCAGAAGTAAATGATCTCATTTGAGAAATCAAGACTGTTAATATAAGTTTTTTTTTTTTTAGAGACAGAATTACTCGAAATCAAACTATTAAGGCCCCAAAATTAAAGTTGATTATACTAAATTTAAGCCTTTTTTATGTTTTGAATTCTCAAATTTAGCAAAAGAATGCATTGACACAAGAAAAAATAGTTATAATCTGCTCAATATTAGTGAAGTATGATTTAGTTGTTTTTTGATTAAAGTTGGCTCATCTTGAAATCGACCATAATCCATATTAAGTTTAAGCACAAAAAACCTTAAACCAGACCTTTTTCTTAAAATATTACTTGACTTCTACTGAAATCACAAGAAGGACCAGAGTGATATATGTCAACATTTATTCTTCTCATGTTGACAAAAAACCTTTTGGTCAACAATATAAGGCTGCTGCACAGTCCCGAAAAATGTTAATTGACCCTTTTTAAGGGTCTAAACAGAGACAAAAAACATCAAGTATTTTTGCCCTTAAACCTATGTGACAGTCACACAATGCGGTAAATAATGACATAATCCAAAAAATTATTTAAACCTCAACATGCCTCAGGTAAGTGTCATTTAGAAAAAAATAAAATAAACTTTTCTTTGTAAGTGATTCACTTTCTCAGCAAAAAACAGCACATTGCTGGGCAAATTAGGAACCAAAGTTATACAAAGGTACTCAAAGACAAAACAAAGTGCAACTGACCTGATAAAACCCTGTTTGGTATTCACCTATTTCTAGAGTTGGATGTCTCGAGACTGGTCTCGGTCTCGAGACCACTTTTACGTGGTCTTGGTCTCGACGGACTTTTGTCTTGGTCTTGTCTTGGTCTCGACTGACTTTGGTCTCGGTCTTGGTCTCGGTCTTGCGTTCTGAAATCGACGTAGTGTTCGGGAGATTTGGAGTCAACCATCAGCGGAGCGGGGGGGGGGGATATTGGACTTAAGCCAGGGTCATTTTTTCAGAAGCATGGGGTCTTTTGGAGTGTAATTTATTAGTTAGATGCCTGACTGACAACTGTATAAAACAAAAACAACACACGAAGCACAGAGCGCACCGTCGTAAATTACCCCTAATTTTGGTATGAACCCATGTAAGTGAGGGGGGGAGAAGCTGCTGCCTGCGAGTTTGCTGCAGACAGGAGAGCTTAAGTTTGACCAGGTACCAAAGCAAATCATTCGTACTGTACAAATAATGTAAATATGACGGTGTATGACAAAAGATTGATATAAACTGATCACTTGGTTACGTTACTTGCTCTTCGAGTGAATCAACAAATGGATAAATAAAAAGCCGAACAACAATGTTGATTTTTTAGAGAGTCTTAGCTTACATTTCATATTTTCAGTTGTTTCCCTCCACGGCTAAACAAACTCTCTGAATCAGTTTCAATTGTGTACTGATGTACACAACAATGGACATAAGGAGCTTCTTTCAAAGAAAAAACTCAGGTAGATGTTATTTTATATATTATGCTTTGTATGTTGTTCAGTATATTTCTATGCAAAACAAGAGGAATTCCAATACACAGCAGTTTATTCACAGATGAAACCAGATGTTTACACTTTAGGGAGAAAACAAACTTTTTTTTTTACTGTTAAACATCAATTCAGAGTAAACTTGTTTTGTTTTAGATAAATAAATGTTGAAATATCTTCTGAATTAGTTAAATGTCAGAATAAAAAGAGGGAGCTGTCTATTTTAATCACTTTCATCAAATTTAGGAGAACATATACACCAAGTTTATTGTTAATTAATAAGAAAACTGCAGACGATTCCATTCTGAGCTTAAGAAGCTTCTGATAGGTTAGTAGAGTCCATGTGAGTAAATTGGTGACACACCTGTGGATGCATATAAGGCAAAACACAGAGCCTGTTTCTTTGACATGGGAAAATCAAGAGATGTCAACCAAAACACCAGGAAAAGAATCGTGGAGCTCCATAAGTGTGGCTCAGTTTTGAATACAAAATACAAAAGTTAACAAATATGTTTTTTATATTTATCAATCTAAAAAAATAAACATTTAGTCTGATTTGATGTTACAATGTTTGTGTTTTTATCTGAAGAGTATGTAAATATCTGGTTTCAACTGTATATTTGATGATGTTGGTGTTTGGCTTGATTGTCAGCACAAAGAGGGAGAGAGAGGAACAGAGAGGGAGAGAGAGGAACAGAGAGGGAGAGAGAGGAGCAGAGAGGGAGAGAGAGGGAGATGGAGAAAGAGGACAAAACAGAGATGGAATAAGAGCAGGTGAGACACACATGTTAGTCAAATGGTTGTTTGCCAAAACTTATCAGAACATGTATCGAGTGCCTAGTGTAACTTTTTAGATACCATTTGTTACTTTTCAAATTCTATATTTATTAAGTTATGCAGGCTTATGAAGGCTAAATAATTATATAAACTTTTCTGAATCTAAATAGTGTACTTTGGTAGAATTAAAAAATAAGTGTAGTGCAGGTCTATGATGATTTTTAGTGCTACTATCATCTAGTTTTGATTCTGGTTCTGTTTTGGTTAAGTCCTAAGTAGTCCTGATTTTGAACTGTTGTAGTCCTGTTTTAATTCCGGATCAGTTCTGGGTCTGGTTGAATTGGGGTTTAGTCCCTGTGTCTTGATACAGTTTAAGGTGTCCTGCATATGTGATATTTATTTTTTTTCCTATATGAAGTCATTCTTTTTTGAACAAAACTCAAAACAGAGCCTTATAATCTTTCAGTCATTTCTACCCTCACTTAATTTCTGCTCAGCTCTCACACAGTGGCTCAGCTATGCTCCAATCCCTCCATGTTGTGGCCAATCACATGCGAGGATATAGGATAATATCATTGTGTGAAAAACAGAGAGGGTGAGAGACGCGACAGTCAAGTGGAGCGTGCGTCTGTCCTCTCAGTAAGTGAGTGAGACAGTAGACAGCGGTGAGGAGGGCTGTGCGAAAGCAAAAACACATAAATATGCCTGACACCTGTAAACGAAGCAGCATCTGGCTGTAGTTTAAAGACTTTTTTGTCTCGGTCTTGGTCTTGGTCTCGTCTCGACTTGGTCTCGGTCTTGGTCTCGTCTACTTGGTCTTTGTCTTGTCTTGGTCTCGATACCCTCTGGTCTTGGTCTTGTCTTGGTCTCGGATTAGGCGGTCTTGACTACAAGTCTACCTATTTCTCAAAGACTGACCTCCACTCAGCTACTGCTTTCTTATATGCACTAGTGGCATCTCAATCATGGATGGCATCAGGGATTACCTCAATTTGTATGACAGAGAGGACCATTGCAACACATTTTGGGTATGTTAAGTGCAAGGTGTAGTAATATGCCATTGGAGGATGTTTGGGATCCTCTAAGGGGAGAGTGGTCACTGGTATGTTGTGCTCAGTAAGTCAAGAACGAACTAAACCTATTCAGAGAAAAGCAAGGAATTTAAGTGAAGGTAGTTAAACTTACATTTTAAATGTCTTTGAAGCATGGGTATGCCTCAAATTATTGTTGTGGGCCTGTCCTCTTCCCTTGTAACATCTGCATCAATGATCAATGATGGTCCAAAATCTGAGCAATGTTGCTGTGGTTGGATTTTGCATTGGATTTCCTGTACATGTTGCCCAAAGTTTTGTGTGCCTTGCCTGCATCTTCAGGCTGTCATGGTCTGTTAGGGAAAGCAAAGAACAATTGTAAGAGATGTTATAACTACTACACTTCACAAAATCCAAGTGTTAAAGTTTCTATTAACTGATTTTCAATAAAGTTGCAGGATTTTTTTTTTTTGTTTTAAGTTACTGTTTTCAGTTTAATATTTACGTCAATTAATGTTTAGGTTAAATATGTTTAGATAATGAACTGACACTATATCCTGATCATTTCCTTTTGTGTGCCCTTTTCTTAGAATGATCATGGATTCATGTAAATTGTTACTAGAGTACAATCCCAGTTGCAAGTTTCAGAAACAATGCTAACAGATGCTAACGCTGCTTAGCTAATGACCCAACTTAAAACTGAAAAATGCCACTTACCTGACAACACAGACGGTATGGCATTATCAAACTCGTCCATGCCGTGACAACAGTCCTTTGGCTCGGTTCCTGAAGTCTCTGCTCACAGCACCTAACCCACAGAACCTGTGGGTAAAATCTCACAGCTAGAGTAAGATCATTTAGCTAAAGTTATAACGTTAGCTAGCTTGCTAACTAGTAGCCCACACAAAATGAGATTTTATCTTGATAGCACCATTGTACTATAGTGTTTTTCACAAAATTAAATAATTAACTTAATGTTACCGACCTCAAATTATTGTTTGCTTTATTTAGATAATGTTAGTATTTACTTTTATCTTTAAGGCTATATATCTCATAATTTGCATCACACAATTGTTTTATTTTTTTACAGCACACAGGTTATGTATTGTGGAGTAGTTTGCGATTTGGGCTGATACTAACAGGCACAGACTTCTCTGAGGAATTTGAGGGGGTGGTCTGCCTGGAATGGTGATGGCACCAAAAGGTACAAAACTTTAAGGCTGACTCTCCTACACCAAAACAGGGCCATAAATTCCCGTGTTAGGAAATGGTCTTACACTCCTTCCCTCTTCTTGAACTCTACAGGCCTGACCAGAGAGCAAGTGATGGTTGTCATGGTCATGGGAGTGCTGCCTGCAAAAAGGCCATCTCTATATAAGTAGATGTCCAGTGAATTGCAGAAGAAGACACATGAACCAATATCAGACCTGATGCCACCCTTAACTCTTTCGACCAATCGCACTAAAAGTGTATACTGTCTGGGTGTGGTGCTCTTTGTTCTTTTGGGCTCTCCTGACTGAGCAAAGAGACACGGCAGCTGTTTTTAACTTGGACCTTGAATTGCTTAATAAATTTAAGAAAATACACTTTGAACATATTTGTCTTCGGTTTCTCAAAAATGAACCCAACAATGGCTGTAAACAGGATTTTCAACTTTTTAACTCATTCTTTCACCACATTAAACAGATGCACTCTCTGTATTTGACCAATGGAAGCCCACCAAGTGGATGGAGAATCCCCCCAACATCCCGCTCTTTAAGATCGTAAAATTTTGGTCTCTCAGTCTATGCCAACTGTAGTACTACAACAACAACCAGCACTGTGGAAATATCGACTGGTGCATCATTGCCTGAAGCACAGGAACCTCAGGTGGTTGACATCCCAGTCACGGTAACTGTTACACTAATTAAATAAAATGTATTGTGACTCCTGATGATAAATCTACCCATGTCTAACTCCTCTTATTTGGTCCTGTATTACTTTTACTCATTTTCTGCATTTTTAAAAAAGGGTGTAACGAGATCTTGTGATATTGTACCACCTCAATATTTCTCGTCAGAGAAACTTTTCCCAGAGGGAAATTGAGTTAAGTGCTTGGAACTGTTATTAAATCACAGATCCTGTGATCTGATGAGGACCGCTCTTTGGTTGGATTGTAAATCACCAGGATTATATAAAAAATAAATAATTAGACAGAACAGCAGTTCAGTGTAAAGAGAAGAAGGTGGCAGCTACGCTGCAGCTGCAGAGATCTCTGTCCAGAAGAGTGCAGTCGTAGGAACAGGACCCTCAAGATCCCAGGCCTCTTGTAGAGAACCCGAGCTAGAAGGATATACTGCCCTTAGGGGCAAGAGGGGAATTTTTTTCTTTTTTCAGACTACCGGTCAAAAGTTTTAGAACACCCCAATTTTTTGATTTTTTTATTGAAAATTTTGCAGTTTAATGTCTCACTGCACTCTGAAATGAACGCATAGTACAAATAAGCAGTTGGAGGTAAAAAAGAAATCATGGAATCAGTTTATGGACCAAAATGTATTCTAAACTTTGGCCCATCAGAGTAGCCTCCTTTGGCAGATATAACAGCTGAACACAGTCGTGGCATTCTTTCTACAATAGAAATCAAAAATTCTCCCATATCTGTTGCAGAAGTTCCCATAAATGTGGACCTTGTGGAAGCACATTTCTTTTCTCATGTATCAATCACATATTTTAATCATATTACATTAGTATAGCAAGAGCACTCCTGTCACTTAGTTGTGCATGTGCATTACAGATGGGCCTTACGCTCTACACCAGGGGTCGGCAACCCTGGGCACACATGCCACAGCTGGCACGCGAAGGGTTAACTGATGGCACGACCATAGCTGGACTGGCCATCGGGCATACCAGCGGTGGTGATTTTTTGTTTTTATGGGCCGATGATTTTTTTTTTTTTTTTTTTGTAGCAGTATAAACAATGAAAGGTGGTGGATTGTCCAGATGTTGGCCAATGTGTAAAAATAACTCCGTTGTTTGGTGGTGGCTATGGCGGAGCTTGCACAGAGGCCAGCAGGTGGATGAGGGAAAGGGGAGGCAGGAGGAGCAGAGACCCGAGGCGGCCGCCGGTCCGAGTGTCAGGTGAACTGAACTTCAGATAAGAAGTTATGACCTGCAGTCTATCTGGGTCAGATATAAACCAAGTTTAGGTGGAGTTTATTTTCGTTGTGCTGACTTTTTACAGTCAGTTACAATAACTCGTACTGCGTACTAGCTAGCACGACGGAGTTGCTATACAGCTGGGTGGGTGCTGTGATGTTACTGATAGTGAACTTTGTTTTATTCATAAGGTTAGTTAGTAGAGTTGCCAACCGTCCCGTAAAAAACAGAATCGTCTCGTATTCAGAGAAAATATTACTCGTTTTGTATTGAGCTGAGAAGGAACACAGTTTGTTCCGAACTTCAGCTAGAATGGAAAAAAGACACAAAACTGGAGTTATTCTGTCTTTATGCTGCAGCTGTTTCTTCTTCTCTCATTCTCTCCCCCTCCCTCTCCTGTTGCTACTTCAATCATGAAACTGAAACTGATCAATGATCAGCTGATCGGCTTTTCTCTCTTGTTTATCTCCAACTTTGCACAGCAGCATGTTTAAGCTTGATCAGCTGTTGTTAGAATTTATTTAATATTAATTTCTAGTATCAGCTGATGTTTGCTGGAGCCACAGCTGTAAAAGCTGCTGGTCATGATATTGGTTTGGATATGTAGTGAGAGGGAAACATGCAGATGAAACCAGGAGATGTCCTTACTGAATCATGAGAGCTGAACTGGTGATGGAGAAACAGGTTTACCTTTTAGGTGACATGAATGAGTTGAAGGGAAGTTATGAGCTGTTTCTGAGAGACAAATAATAGCAGGATCCTTTTCTATGTAGCTAACAGCTGGTAACTGTGCAGGGGCGGGTCTAGCAAAGTTTTGCCAGGGGGCCAGGTAGGGCATTAACAGGGAAAGGGGGGCACAAAGAAATACTTTTCTTTCTTATTCTCATTTAAAATTTCTCGCTTTTAATAAATAATTATCTGAATCTTACAATCAAAGTTTTTATCTGATGTAAAATGTATAGAAATCATACATATACCAACAGGACAGTGTACATCACTGTCACAACAGCGTATGTTTTCATTCAAAGGCTTTATGGCTTTTCCTATAATACCTGGTGGGCCGGTCTCTAGTCAAAATGCCCGGGCCGATTTTTTGTCCCAGTCCAGCCCTGGGCACGACACGCAGTGAATTAATCTGAGAAGGTGCATTAAAAAGTAAATGGCCGGGCCAGCGGTGCACATCGCAAATTAGCTCGCATACACACATTAGTTGTGCTGCTTCTTAATGACGGTATCTTAGCTAACAACCCCAACTACCAGATTCAACTTGTAACGGGCTAAAAATAACGTCCCTCTCACCTACCGGTGAGGGACGTTGCTAGCTGGCAGTTTTTTCGAGCAATGTTGAAATTTCCACATTCCGACACTTCAAATGCTTCAGGAGCTGCCCGCTCAGCGCAGCATCAGCACCACGGAAATACACGGATACATCCGTAGACTCGAGACAGAATTCACAATGCATTTTCAGGACTTTCAGGTGTATGGACCAATGTTTTCCTTTCTGATCAAACCAGAAAGCTTTAATGAGCAGCTGGATTTGTCTCGCATTAACTGGCTGAGTTGATGCCAGTTAATGACATCAAAATGCAGCTGATTGAACTGAAAAGCTCGACTCTCTGGGGGTCAAAGTTTGCAGAAGTGCGAACGCAGCTGGAATCCATAGCTGTGCGTGTTCATGGAGCTTGCATTTTCACCTGCTGGACATCACTACCTGACAAATTTAACTGTCTTCAGAACATTGCAGAGGCCTTATTGACAGTATTTGGTTCTATATATCTGTGTGAGCAGATTTTCTCTCACACGAAGAGTGTCCTCAGGTAGCCGTCTGAATGCTGGACGCTCGGAGACCTGTGTCTCTGAGGGTACATCCACACTAGCCCGGATAGATTTGAAAACAGAGTTTTCATCTAAAACAGCTCCGCGTCCACACTAGCGTTTTCAGTCATTTTCACAGAGTTGCATTGAATTGGCCCAAAACGCTTACGTTCCAGTCCTGCGCATGCGCAAAAGTGAGTGAGAGTTAAAGAATTTAAAGAAAAAGCTATCTGGAGCATGTAGAAACTGATATTAATCTTTTTTAGGGCAGTCAAAATTGAGAGCAGTCAAAACAACTGCTGTATAATGCCCTCTGCCATCTTTGTTTAATTGGTCACATGACTGCATCACATGACTAAAATGCGTCATCGTTTTAGAAAGTCTGCATTTTCGAGTGTCCACACTGTGACGGGGCAGCTCCGTTTTGAAATGTATGCGTTTTCGAAAGCATTTTCAAAACGCTGCATTTTTCCTTGAGGAAAACACCGTCTCAGTGTGGACGGGAGGCCAAAACGGAGAGAAAACGATGCGTTTTCAAACGAAAACGCATTAGTGTGGACGTAGCCTGAGTGGGAGACCAGAGATCACATTAACATGTGTATCCCTGTATTAACAAACATGCCATATTGGCCCAGTTTATTTTTCTTATCATTGTTGTGAGGAGACCATAAATAGCATTTGTATTTTCTGTTGTACAGTTCATTTGCTGTTATGGAGTTCTTGTTGTGGATAAAAAGTGTCTTTTTTTGCTTTAAAATAGCTGATAACTATTCGCTGATAGCTGCCAACATCTGCGAACAAATATAATTCTATAAAGTTGTTCTATATAGTGTGTAACTGTTAATATAGAGCGTTATTAAACTTATTGCTAATCCAATCATATGGCACACTGACTTCTGAGGAAATTTTAGATGGCACTCATCATCAGAAAGGTTGCCGACCCCTGCTCTACACACACAGTGAGGCCATTGTAATGGGAGATGTTAAACAGATAGTGGGACTCCTTCTCCTTATCAGGGATGTAAATCCTTAGGTCACGGCTAACCAGAAAGTCATAATTCTCTCTGTGAGGGAGGAGACATAGCCCCCCTATGAGATGGGCCAACATGTGAGAGTTGTGGAATGTTCTTCGTTTGGGAAGGTATAAAATAGTTCAGGGGGATGTCCATCCTCAGAAAAACTGTTTGGTGTTTGTTCTGAATGTTTTTCTTTTTCTTTTCCTTTTCTTGAATAAACCTCACTTCAAAAGACACGCTCACCTGGTAGTTGCAGTTTTGTTTAAGATTTTCCACAACACATTCTTTCTACAATAGAAATCAAATATTCTTCCATATCTGTAGCAGAAGTTCCCATAAATGTGGACCTTGTAGGTTGCTTTGGTTTCACTCTTCTGTCCAGTTCATCCCAAACCAGCTCGATGGGGTTTAAATCTGGAGACTGTGCTGGACACTCCATGTTTTCAAGCTCACCATCTTGTTCTTTTTTCCTGAGGTAGTTCTGGCACAGCTTGGTTTTATGTTTTGGGTCATTATCTTGCTGTAGGATGAACCCCTGACCAACTAGACACATACCAGAGGGTACTGCATGGAGCTGCAGAATGCTGTGGTAGCCGCTTTGGTTCAGGAAGCCTCTCACTCTGTACAAGTCACCGACCCTGGATCCAGCAAACAGCCCCAGACCATCACACTGCCTCCTCCATGTTTGACAGTTGATGCCACAAACTGTGGATCCATCCTTTCATCTACTCCACGGCGTACAAAGATCCTGCATGATGAACCAAAGATTTCAAATGTTGATCCATCAGTCCATAATACCTTCTTTCAGTCTTCAGTAGTCCAATCGCGGTGTTTCAAGGCCCAGACAAGCCTCTTTGTCTTATTCTGACGTCTTACCAATGGCAGGTTTGACTCATCCTGTCAAACCTGCAGCTTGAAGTCTTCTCTTCACAGCTGAAACTGAGACTTGCTTACTACGACCACTATTAAGCTGTGCTTGAAGCTGTTGTCCTGTGAGCCGCCTCTCACACAAGCTGTTAACTCTCAGAAACTTTGGGTCTGCAGACCTCTTCCTGTCACAGTTTGTTTCTGAGCCTTTGATGGTGAAGGAAACTGTACTCACTGACACCTTGACTTTCTTTGCAGTTTCTCTGTAGGACAGACCGACATTTATAAGTGTTATGATGGTCTGTCTCTCTGCCATTGTTTTCCTTTTCTCACCATTTTTGTACTAAACACACTACTTTCTGCAGTACAATACTGTTCAACTGATGTTCACGAGGGTATGGCACCACAGTGTGTTCCAGCACTGCTTTATGCAGACAGAGGGGGTTGGAAGTAATCCAGAAAAGTTGAAACACCTGCAGGAATTAGTAGCTCCAGCTTTCAAGACTTGATTAACTTCCACTGCTGAAGAACAGCTTTATATTGTTAACTCATTTTGTGTTTCCCTGAAAAAGGCCTTTTTGTATAATTCTAAATGCATATTATGTTTTAGTTTTGAAAAGAGACCAAACTTTTTTCTGTCTGTACTGAAACCTCTAGCACTCACCCCTGTGGATTCTTTTCCCCAGCATCTTTCCCCCACTGAAAAGAACTATGAAGGCAACACTAACCATCAAACAGGTTTCCTAAGGCAGTGCATTCTGTAGCTTTGCCTAAATTACAAACCGCCATTAAAACAGCTCATGTATTGGTCCAATATGTCTTTCTCAGTAACGGACTTTCAGTAGATATAATTTCTGAGACAGGCCCAGAGCTCTATTTGTAAGTTTGGAAAGCTTTCTATGGGGCACTACGAGCAAAGATTAATCTAAACTCTTTCCATTTCCATTTCACCACAATCCAGTGATTAAATGGAAAGGTAGTCCTATGTTGTATCCTCCTTCCATGAATAGAATACACTCATATGAACTTTTCAGCTACCTTTTGCCTCTCAGATATAAAACTCCATTGTTTCTCGCTCAAGAAAGAAGCAGCTGTCTCCTCAGTCAAACAACATTGTAACACGACAGCTACTGTGTGTGTCCAACATACACAGTCTGACACAGCAGTTTCAGTTTACACAGGTTTTTCATTTTGCTTTGCACATTTCACTTCCCAGCTTCAAAGACTTGGCCCTCGGCTTTTTGGCAATGTTGCTCTAACTATGGCTGTCACCAGAACACTGCCACTTCTTGGCTGTCAATCACAGCTTTTTTCATCCCCACACACCTCATTCCCATGCTTTGCGGACTAGTACTGAGGTGCTAGTCTGAATTCACTAAAGAACCAGTTATTCATTCAGCTCCTTTAATGTGCAAGTATTGAATAAGGTGTTCTGATAAATATCTTTTACGCATGATCTGAAACACTGCCTGTGCCAGACTTCTTGCAAAATTGCTGCACAGGGACACTACCAAAGGATATCGAGTTTTTTCAGACCTCATGTGGCTAACCATTAGGTTAAAATAAGCTGCCTGTGAGATGCCTTTTCAGCACAAATGACTCAGAGTTTTTCTCTCCAGTGTGTCATACTAGCCTGTGCCTAATTATCACAAAGAACTGTTCTTCCTCAGCCCACACAATGTGACCCTCAATGTTTATTTCTTAAACCAAGGTTGAGTGTAGAGTGTCACCAAAAGACTGCTCCAATGGAAAATCTTCCTTGGAGTTAATCACAGGAACTGGCAGGGTCTCCTGAAAATGCCCTGTGGGTTTCTCCTCCCTGGTAGCAGTGTTGGACAGCACAGATACCGCAAGTTGTTCCCAGTCATAAGTGCTGCCCCACCAGCTTATTAAACTCAGCCCAATCATCCCAAGAAATAAGGGGTGACCAAGAAGGGAGCTGACCGCAGCCCTAACTCCATACATTCTGACCTAACACCACTGGATATTTGTGAAAGTCACTATGAACACACCTAATCCCCACCCAACAACAACCCAGGCTGAAGCAGGGTTTGGTAGAGTCCACCATAGCCTATTGTGTACCGCCCCTTGACACCTTACCAGAACTTTGTACGTCCTTCCAATCTGGGCCGGCCACAAGGATCCCACCTCTATGAGCAAACACTCCCTCTGCAGAAGAGTTCGGGCTGTGTGCACTTCCAGCTCTCCTGCGCTGATGTTTGCTCAAGTTTACGTGAGTCAGGAGCAACACCTGTTCCCACTGGGATCTGAGGAGAAAAACAGTGAGGAGAGTGTTAGTGTGAGGCATCCATGCCAGATTGTGGGGGTCAGGATGTTTCTTCCTCTGTTCCAGGCCACCATGCTGCTAAGTGGTCCTCTGGAAGGGTCACAGCCCTCTCCAACACACCAAATCTACTCCAGTCACCAGGAGCCTCATCATCTGCTCAAGGACCACTAGCTCCAGTATAGGCAATGACTCCTCCAATGGTTGTGGCTATGTGGCTGCTGCTTCCTAGAGCCTCTGGGCATACTCAAAAACCTTGTTCCTTGTCTCCAGACGACAGTTACAGAAGCAGCAGCAGTGGTTCTGCAGTGGTTCTTCTTAACATGTTTCAGGCCTCTGTTGTGGCCTGAAACATGTTAAGAAATGACTGTGGGTCATCCACCTTACCCATCCTGTGAAATGTGATGGACGTGGTTGGAGAGAGCGGTGGTGGGTGAGCTAAGCATCAGGGTCTACTTTACAATATAAAGCGCCTAGAGGCGACTGTTGTTGTGATTTGGCGCTGTATAAACAAAACTGAATTGAATTGAATTTTCAAAGCTCTCCAGAGATGGTTAATCGGGATAAAGTCGTGGCACTGGTTGGACCCGTCAAAGACATTCACAGAGTGGTCCCAAAGCCACTCCTTTGTTATCTTGGCTGTGAGGTTATGGTTGTTGTTTTATTAGACAATGAATCAAGTAAGTGTCTTTATACATACTTGCCATGTATATTCATCTTTATTTATAGTATCATATCACCCTATTAGAGCACTTCGCTCTCACACTGCAGGCATCCTTAGAATAGAATAGAATAGAATAGAATAGAATAGAATAGAATAGAATAGAATAGAATAGAATAGAATAGAATAATCCTTTAATTGTTCCACAAGGGGAAATTTGGTTGTATCAGCAGCAAAAAACACATATACAAACAGAACAGGACACAGAACAGAAACACAATTTTTACATGTTTACATCATGGACAATAGTTACCAAGGCAGAGTACTGTATAGTTATTAAAATTAGAGTACAGATAAGTGGCAAACCCAGGTTGTAGTGTGTGAGGGAGCTTGTTGTTCCTAGAGTATTTAAAAGTAGAGGGGGAGGGAGAGCCTTCAGTTTTCTTCAGTCTGTGCCTCAGCAGGCCTGCTAGTTCAGACTTATTCCCGTGAAGAAAGCAAGACAGAGCAGCATCGATCGGTTTTACTTGCTAGCAAGGGGAGTCCGGTCGGAACCTCAGAACAGCACTCTGACCTCGACCTCAGAAGACTCCCAAGACCAGATAATGAGCCCAATACTAAACTGTTCCATAAACACTGCATCTCTTATTTTTTTCTATTGTCACTTGTCTGTCTGTGTTGAATCCTTTACAAGCACTCTTAAAAAGAAACAAGCATTAGCAGTAGCATCCTAGGTCAGGCCTAGGTCACCAGATTCCAGAGGTGCTGTAAAAGAAGTAACACTCTGCTGTAAAAAGAAGTAACACAGATTTCAAACACAGTATGTCTCACACTGTATTCACATTTTCCCACTGTAATATTCACCATTTTCCCAATAACACAGTGAAATAGCCTAACATACCCAGTTGTGCCAAAAAGTGCCAGAAAATTATTTTCTACGGGGCTCATTATAACCCCATGGTTGTGCATTTGGGATATAACAAAACTCTGAAGCGCATAACAGCACGATTTTATTGGCTGGGCATCCAGGTAGATAGTCGCTGATGATGTGGATCCTGGCCAGAGTATCAGCTGGGGAACCAGCCAGCCATTTAGAAAGTGCCATTGCACCTGTTACCATTATTGGTGATCTTGTTTAAGCACACTGGCATGGACTGCATCGGGCCATTTCACCGGAGTGCACAGGTATATCACTTTATATTAGTTCTAATGGATTATCCAAAGTGATATCCCAAAGCAGTGCCGCTGCACACTATTTCATCAATTAGTGTGGCACAGGCCCTGTTTCGGGTCATCTTCCGAGTCGCCATCCCAAAAGAGACGCTGACTGACCAGGGCACATTGTTCACATCTTGCACACTAAAAGAACTGTATGAATTAATGGGCATTAAATCTGATCAGACTAGTGTCCATCACCCTCAGACTGATTGTTTTCTGGAATCGCCTTGAAGCAGACAAAAAGCCTTTTTCCATGGCCCCACCGAACTCCTCCCACACCAAAGTTTTGTTTGAGCCACTGTCCGAGTTGCATTCCGCTTGGCCTCCCATGTACCTCTAACTCTAACTCCAAAATCCTATAGGCTAACCGTGAGCATTGATGTCACTTAGCAGGACAACAGAGTCTCCAGGTGGAGCACCCAATGAGGGTTTCTACAGACAAAAACATAGATGTGCCATGGGCTCCCCAATGTGAAAGTGGAAACTAAAGCTCTTGGCTCTTTCAAAGAGAGAACCTATTCACTGGTACAGATATGTTAATGACACCTGGGTCAACTCAAAACCAAAGAAGTATAAGCCTTCACTGTTCACATCAACTCAGTGGATAGAAACAAAGTTCACCAGCGACGATACAAAGGATAATAGTTTGCCGTTTCTGGACTGTGCTGTGCACATTGAGGAAAATGGAAACCTCAACACGAGGACCGGTGCTGCGGCCGCAGTGATGCGGATGCTGCACCGGTCCGTCGTGGTGAAGAGCGAGCTGAGTGTAAAAGCGAAGCTCTCAATTTACCGGTCGATCTACGTCCCTACCCTCATCTATGGCCACGAGCTGTGGGTAGTGGCCGAAAGAACGAGATCGCGGATACAAGCGGCGGAAATAAGCTTCCTCCAAAGGGTGGCTGGCCTCTCCCTTAGAGATAGGGTGAGAAGTTCAGCCATCCGGGAGGGGCTCAGAGTAGAGCCGCTGCTCCTCCACATCGGAAGAAGCCAGCTGTGGTGGTCCAGGCATCTGACAAGGATGCCCCCTGGGCGCCTCCTGGGCGCCTCCTTAGGCTGCTGCCCCCGCGACCCGTCCCGGATAAAGCGGAAGAAGATGGATGGATGGATGGATGAATGGAAACCTCAACAACAAAGGCAGCATGGTGGCACAGTGGTTAGCACTGAGACAACAACTGGTTTATCCCAAAACTCCAAAAAACAAACTAAACAACATAGTAGAAGAGCCAACTCAACAGGACAAGGCTCAGCTGTACAAGGTCACTCTTTTGAGGACGCCATTGTTCTCATTTTAGATAGCATGAAAGAAGAGTGAAAGAAGCCATTAATGTCTACTGTGAACGACCATTCTTGAATTGAGGGGGCGGTTTACGACACCAACTGTCTGCCACCTAGTTTTGAGATCCTTTCCCAGGCACCTTAATGCCCGCTCACATCTTGTGTCAGTTGATCTCAATAGATCACATGATAGAGAGAGGCAAGTCTCAGAATGGCTTCACCGGAAAACTTTGCTGATAATGACAACAACCTTTTTCACACCTTGGCTCAGGTAATAAGGCACATGATCAATAGAGTGTCAAGGAACGTCTTAAGGGACAAATCCCATTGCTGCTCCCACTAAATACCTTGGAATCTGCAGTATTTGGTTGTAGAACAGAAGAAGCTTCTCGGATGAGAGGTGAAACGTCTTCAAGAAACTTGAAGTCCAGTTGCCTTTCTTTCCAAGCTCCTAGGATTATTGGGGTTTTGGTTTTTCTTTACCTCTAAATTTTGTTTTTCAGTTGACTTTTAGCTAATACAAAATCAAAAACTGTCTGGCTTTTTGTCATGGTCCTGGGTCAGTGACCGAGCGCTTTGAGTTTATTATTATCATTTTCTAGTTTATTCTGATTTTGTATTAGTTCTTTGGGTTTGGTCAGCGTGTTTATTATCCCTACCTGTGTCTTCCCTCTGTGCTCCGTTCGGGTCTCCGCGTTTGTGTTGTAAAATAGTCTGTGTGTTTCCTGTTTTACTTTGTAGGTCTGTGTCTCGTTATGTCCATGAGTCCCAGCTGTGTGCCCACCTGTTCTTCGTTTCCTCATGTGCCTGCCAGTGTATTTTAGTCCCTGTCAGTTAGTTCTTGTTGTCGCGTCGTTAACGTCGGTTCCCCTCTCGTGCTGTGTTTTCTCTCGTGAGTTATATTCTTGGATTTCCCAGTTTAGTTTGTTATTGTTTTGTATTCCTTCCAAGCC
This sequence comes from Oreochromis niloticus, assembly GCF_001858045.2. Taxonomy (NCBI): domain Eukaryota; kingdom Metazoa; phylum Chordata; class Actinopteri; order Cichliformes; family Cichlidae; genus Oreochromis; species Oreochromis niloticus. The sequence continues at coordinate 1,335,820 of NC_031969.2, forward strand.
TGCATTAAATCAGAGTTTTTGAGTTCACGTTTTTCCTCTGAGTCCTGCATTTTGGGTCCAATTCCTGCTGGCCACACTGCACATCATGACACTTTTTTTTCAGGGAAAAGATCTCATTAACTCCTGAAACAATGTCAAGGGCTAACAATATAAACTGAATGTAAAACACACATTGATTTTATGTGTGATTTTCAGCACCAGGAGTGCTGGTTGAGAATGTAGGAAAGACAAGAATCAAAGATGGCGGGTATAATTAACAATGAGTAGAAAGAAAAAGTATAGAGAAGAAAAGAAAAAGGAGAGTAAACAACCAGAGCAGGGAGAAGTAAGAGCATGATAAAGAAGAACAAACTGAGCAGGAAGGAGATAACAAGAGGGACAAGGGTGAACGTGTGATTGTAAAAGGGGAAGACAGGCTTTCTAGTTTTCCTCCATGTCAGTCAAAGAAGCACACACACACACACACACAGACCGAGTGACAGAGAGAGAAGCTTAGTATTTGACATGATCACCCTAAATGGGTGACAATGTCTTACTTAACAGTATATCTCTATCTCTGCTTTCCTTTCCCTTCACTCGGCATCTACAAACACGTAATCATGCTGCCTGCTCTATCATTCCTCTCATCATCACTTTCTCTCTTCTTCCTCAGACTTTGTCTATCTAGGCCACTTCCTCATGCCCTCTCCCACCCTCTCAAACTGTTTTTACACCTTGTATTTGGTTTAGATCAGGGTTGCCTTACGCTCACACCATAAATGAACAGCTCTGGAGATCATTTGGAACCATGCCATGACCACCTCCTCCAAAAGGTCTTTGTGCAGATGTGAAAACAATAATCGCACTTGGATGGTGACCAAAGCAAACGCACCAACGGGTAAAACAAAATTTAATTTAACAAGATTTAAACAGACCAAACATGGCAGGTGTGAAAATACCCTCGAACTGAATCTGAACAAGGCTGAAACTCCATGATAATATACCCCCACCAACCTCTCAAAAAGTACCAATTTCTTTTAATGTAAAGACTCAAAGAAGTAAAATGTTCAATTTGAATGACTCATCTGCTTTGAAAACACCTAAACACATATGGCTTTTAAAAAATAAAGACCAATTCCAAAAATGTATTATTCGTGGATTAAACTACTGTACTTGGGATCTTATTGTTTCATCCTACATAGTGGTTCTGACACTCAGTAGTCCTCTGCTTCCTCCTTCCAGTTACCATACAGTCCGAGGGTGCTGGACTTGAGGTGGAACCATTCATGCATGATAAGGAGTTTTCTTGTCTTCATGTTGTGGGTTCCATCCTGTCACGGCCGAGGCTGACTTGAAAGAAAAAGGACTCAAATGCACGACACAGAGAACGTTTAAGTGACAACGTTTATGTTTCACAACAAGTGTAAGCGAACAAAACTAGAAAACTGATTTGTGTCTTTAACTTGTGATAGGAACGAATGCCGAAACTAAGGGGCGCTTATGTGACCTGAGCTATGTAAACAATCAGTAATTTTTCAACTGTGGAAACTGCAGTTCTGTGGTTTGGGCCAAAGGGAGAGTCAGACTGGATGGCTGGGTCCTGGGAAAGGGTCAGAGTCACTGAAACAAGAGTACATATGTTCAGGTATGGTTCTGTAGGAATAGTGGCAGCTATTTGTTCTGAATAGTCCTTTCCACTGCTTACTTGCCGTGGGTGGATCAGTAGCGTGGAGGGGAGAGTGGTCCGGGTGAGTGGTAAGTAATCCAAAATTCCGGACGTTGAGGCAGGGAGGCAGGCAGGCCCGTGGAGTGAGTAAAACTGTGAGACTGTCGGGAGGTCCAGCGTCCGGATGGGGGTGCTATGGCAGAGAACAAGGTGAGACAAGGTAGTTTGCTAAGACGTGTACAAAACACAGAGGTGGCCTACACTAACTGTGGTTAGCTGAGAATCTGAAGAAGAGAGGTTGAGCGCGCTGGCCTTATAAATCCACAGCTTAATTACCCACAGGTGTGAGCAATGAGCAGGCTCGGAGGAAAAACACTAGTACTTATCCAGATCATGACAGTACCCCCCCACCCCCCACCCCTCATGGGACGCCTCCTGGTGGCCAACCAGAATCCGCCCCGCGGCGAGACCTGAAAAAGCCAGAGATCATCACAGGGTCAAGTATTAACAATCGAGGTACTCAAGAATGTTCCTCAGGCCTGTAACCCTCCCAGTCCTCCAAAAACTGCTGCCCTTTACCCCGCTGCACATCCAGGATACGCCAGATGGTGAAGGCTGGGTGTCCGTCGATGAGCCAGGTGGGAGGTGGGGGGTCAGGAGGTGGGCACAGGAGGCTAGACAGTACCGGTTTCACGTGGGAGACGTGAAAAACAGAATGAATCTGTAAGGCTGGAGGTAAACGAAGCTTGACAGCTGTGGGGCTGTCCAATGTATAGGGGCCGATGAATCGAGGCGACAGTTTCCAGGAGGACGATCTGAGAGGGATGTCCTTAGCGGCAAGACACACCTTCTGTCCTGGTGAGTATGTTGGTGCTGGTGACCGTCGTCAGTTGGCATAGCAACGTTGGTGGGCTTGCAGCTGGCCGGAAGTATGGGGGGAGATTTTGATTTTTCCGTTTCAGAGTCAAACTGCCAAGACAGGGCATCCGGTTTTACATTTCTGGAGCCTGGGTGATAGGAAATAGAAAAGTTAAAAAGGGGGGAAAAAACAGTGACTATCGAGCTTGGCGTGCATTCAGTCTCTTAGCACTGCGTAAGTATGTTAAGTTCTTATGGTACGTCCACACTAGGAACGGTTTCTCAGCGCCCTCCAAATGATGTCACCACTCCTCCAATACCAACTTAATGGCAAGCAGTTCCTGGTCCCCTACATCATAATTCATTTCTGCCATCAAAAACCAATGCGAGAAAAAGGCGCATGGCTGCAACTTAGAAGAGGGACCAGTATGCTGTGAGAGTACTTCCCCCACCCCCACAACAGAAGCATCCACCTCGACAATAAAAGTCTGGGTCAGGCAGAATGAGGATGGGCGCTGTTGCAAATAGATGTTTCAGTCTAGTGAACTAGTGAATCTGCTTTGGTGGACCAGATGAATGGAAGTTTAGTGGAAGTGAGGCGTGTAAGTGGAGCTGCTACCTGACTGTAGTTTCTTATGAATTGGCGGTCAAAATTGGCAAATCCCAAAAACCTCTCGAGTAGTTTCCGAGTGGAGGGTACAGGCCAGTCTGTGACCACTTTCACCTTAGCCGTTAGTTTGTTCTCCATGAGGCGTTGAAGGACAGCTCGGACATGTGAACGATGTTCTTCCAGAGTCTTAGACAAAATGACAATGTCATCTAGATAGACAAATACAAACCAGTTGAGGAAATCCTGCAGTGCGTTCATCAGACCAAAAGGCATGACAGGTTACTCGAAATGGCCAAGGGGGGGGGGGGGGGGGTGTTAAAAGCTGTCTTCCACTTTCTGATTAGAGTTTGAGCCACCCACCCGTATCCCCGATTCTACCGGCGGCGAAGCTTTTTCTCTTCTTAGGTAGATCACGCTAGGACTTGTAGTTCTTCCCTCTCTCTCCCTGTCTTGCAACCTGCTGTCAATGCGAAGGGACGCCAGTTCTTCAAACAATTTGGGCTCATTACGGGAGGCAACTGATATTTCATATCATCATTTAATGCTTGGAAAAATATACCACACAGTGCCTGGTCTGGCCAGCCAGTCTCGGCAGCAGAAGTACGACAATCAATCAGAAAAGCCGATGCAGGCAGAGACGCCGCGGCCGCAGATGGAGGCAATGGAGATTGTGTCTGGAAGCTTGGCCTGCGGTGTCTGGGGCAGAACTAGAGACAGCGGGAAAATTAGCTTGGACTCAAATGCAGGATGCAGAGCAGCACAGAGAACGTTTAAGTGACAACATTTATTTTTCACAACAAGTGTAAGCGAACAAAACTAGAAAACTGAGTCGTGTTGCCTTCTGGTAGTGCAATCCCCTCAGTTCTGATTACCTACACCTTCTTTGTTACTATTCAACTACATTTCTCCACTCTGAATAATGTTCTAGTGATGTGGATCAGTGAATCAATGTCTTGTTGACTCTTTACATACAACTTGATGACCATGTAGAGGAGGTGCCTAACATTTGCTCTTTTCCATAGCTGGTACCCAGTCTTGTTAATGACCAGGTTGAGGGGGTTCAGGCCTATGCTGAACAGCAGTGGGGACAGAGCATCTTCATGGCAAATAATGCACTTGACGGTGACTTGTGCAATTGGCTTGAAGTTGGCCTTTAGTGTTGTCTTCCCCTTTCCCACTGAATTCCTGATGAAGGCTTTTAGGGCTCTGTTGATCTTGAACAGTTTTAGGCATTCCAGAATCCATGTGAGTCATAGGCTTTCTTTAGTCAATTAGGCAGTGCATGGGTTGGTCTGGTCTTATAGCTTCAAGCAACTGCTCTATATACCAGTAACTGGTGATTTGCCCCTCTGGTGATTGTCCTATTCCTTTCTGGCCCCACCTGTTCACCCCAGCCACTATGATGCCTGGCAGGTGCTTCCATGTGCTGAGGTAGGCTATTAGTCAGTAGTGGCATGGGTCCGGTCCTTCTTGAGGATCCATAGAGGATCAGGACTGTCCAGCCTGAGCATTGTTGGTATGTTTTGCATCCTTCTCACAAATGCTCTCCCAGTACTGTGCCGTCTTCAGCCTTCATGAGGCTGTTCTCATATTGTTCCCTTGCCATTGAGAGCACAACCTTGACTGGTTCAGGGTAGAACATCTGGTTTATCCTCTTGGCTTCTATTGCTCTGATTTAGCTCTTCAAATAGTTAGCCAAGGCTGTTTGCTTGGCAGTTTCCAGGGCCTCAGGTATTGGCAGCTTGTTGTACTTTTCAGGCATATCTTTCATCATCGTACCTTCCTGCAGTTAGTTGGCTCTCTGCTGTGTTGACCTTGGTCTCTAGTATCCTTCTCTATGGAAGCTACTGCTCCATGTGGCTGTTCATCTAATACCCAAACACCTCAATGATCACTGTTGCAGAACAAGTGAAGCAATATTGAAATGTATTAGCTTTATTTTGCAGAGCATTTTTTTTCTTTTCTTTGCTAAATGAACTTTGTTTGTTTGTTTGTTTATTGTGATCATGTAAACAATACACAAATTGTTGCAGGTATGATATTTGAGTTTTTTCAATGAGGAGCACACTTATTAACCAACTGAAAAAAACATTTATCAACATTGTAGCCATGTGATAGATGTGGTCACTGCTGAGCTTAAGCACTGCCAGACTTTGTCATGATTACTTCTTTACACATGACTTCACATCCTAACACTCCCATTGCACACACATGCACCACACTATCCTGCCTGCTGGCTACCTCTCTCCTTTCTACTGCTCTCTCCTTTCTTCCTGTCCCTTTTCATTTTTAGCTCTCCTCTCCTCTTCAGTCTAATTTATTTCCCTCTTCTTTTTTGTGCTCCTTTTCTGTCACCATGACTTCTTTTACAAACCCTGATAAGCTGCGCGTGCGCACACACACTGTTCCTTTTGAATACACACATTGTTTACTGTGTGCTTGTGTGTGCACATGCTATCCTGTCAGACTGGCCTAGTCTTTATTTGATGTATTTGTGCCCACCCACTGGCCATGCACAGTCCCCCTCTCTATTTGTGTCTCTCTCTCCCCATCTCTGTGTGTGCGCGTGTGTGTGTATCACACTTGACTGTAAAAATGAAAAGGCTAAGCTTCAAGAAAGAAATGATAAGAGCAAGGCTGAAAAAAGACAAGGAGTAGAGAAAGAAGACGGGGAGGGAGGAAATGGGGATAGAGAGAAATGCATACTAGAATGGAAGGAAAAGATAATGCAGTGTGTTTCTGTTTAAGGTAATGTCTGCTACTAACAGCTTATTATCATGCAGACTGGTGTAGTTGTTTCTCTCCCTCACACACACACAAACACACACACACACACTGAGGCTCACAGAGCATGCAACATGAGGAGTGGATTCTAAATGCAAATATGCAAAATTTTAATCACACTTTCCTTCTTCCCTCTTTCTTATCTGCTTACACACACAAACAGAAAGGACCACCAGCATCTTCTGAGGTTTGCCATAGCAACAAGCAGCAGCAGGACTCTGTTACTTCGGCATCATTTTCTTGATGGGAAACTGACATAAAACTTAGACAGCCAGTAGAATCCCAGGTTCATCCTGTGTCAACCTTCTGCTCACGTGCCTTTAAACATGACACAGTGAGCTTGTCAGCATGGATTGTTCTTTACCACCTTATGTATATCAGGCCAGATTATTAGATAGATGCATGTGAATGGATTAATGCTGCCTGGTCTTATGATGCTGGATAGTTTTCCAAATGAGGCAGCAGAGTATTGAAGGCAGGTAAAGTGTGACAGAAATACTTTAGCATAGGTACATGTTCTATTCTCCTGGCAGTTAGAACAAGCAGTGCTCCAACTGTTTGGCATTTACCTACCTTGCTTTGCTTTTCTGTGTGGTATTTTGATGCCAAGTGCAAAGCAGAGCACAGAGTGGGCAGTGCACAGGTGGAAGGAATTAAACAAACAGCTGGGAGGTTCATTCAAATGTACCTAGCTGACACCAGGTAGGGACACACCCTAGTCTGATTGACTATTAGAGATTTCATATTGTATTCCTGTGAAATTGTCAACAACTAACCTGAAGCTAGAGCCAGTCACCCTGCATAATCCATACTGTGTATTCAAACATCAGTTCTGCTGCTGGTGAGAGAAAGAGAGCAAAAGAAAAGGAGGGTGAGCTTATTTCTCATTTCCAGCATAGAGAAAAGCAGCAGTTAAGCCTCATTTGCTTGCAAGGATGAATGATTTAGCCTACGATAACTAATGACCACAAGCTGACAAATTTCAGCGAAACAGATAAAACAGTATTAAGTCATAACATTTTCCTGGATTACAGTTCTACTAAGACATTCAGGCAGAGTAGGTCAGAAGGTCGGATGGTTGGTGGTTCAATCCCTGGCAAGATACTAAACCCCAACCCTAGTCACATTCCAGTGGGTGTATTGGAGTATGAAAGTTAGAAAGAAAGCACTTTACTAAAACATAGAATAACATTCTCCCATGAATAGGTGAATTTTCTGTGATTCCCTGTGTCTTTGGAGCTAAAAGAGGGCACGCAAACACATAAGACATCAGTGGACAGACGAGGATGTCCTCTATTGAGCACATCATGCCTTAGTAGGGTAGCTCAAATAAGTCAAAAGACAGAGACCAAAGACAAATGTCACTTACGGAGGACATAAACGAATAGGCTGGGTCTCATGGATATGAGTGTATGATATATGACATATTCCACCACAAAACTAGAAGGCTAATTTTCCTTCTTTAAAAAAAAAAAATCTATCTAAATTTTAAGACATAACACAGGTTATTCAACCTATTCTTTTTGTGCCTCTTTTACTTTTAGGAACTCCAATCAACAAATTTAGGAAAACTCCACACACCTGAACCAATGACAGTTGCATAGATGGTAAAATCTTTGTGGAGAAAAATAATAACCTCCACACACTGTCTAACTTACCATTATTTGTATTTAATTACAACATTTTGGTCTATGCAGCCTTCATCAGGCAGAGCGAGACATTTCTGCAAACATTTGCAAGTACTTTCTAATATTCATTTAAACTCCGAAACTTCGGGTTGGTATCTGGCCATGCAGATTGTAACAGACAAGGATTGAACCACCAGTAGTACTCCAGTGCACCGCTCAATAGTGGCTGCCATGGGTAGTCCTTAGAGTCTCTTTGGGGCTCATCGGATATTTTTTTTTTCTTTAACTTAAAAATCATATAATTCAAGTCACAGTCGTTGTTTCTAGATGTGCAGGTCTTTGCTTTGGTGTTAGGCCAAAAAAACAGTAATTGTCAAGGAAAACATAATTTACTTTAATTGTGATTACATAAATGTTTTATGGATTACAATTTGGTATCCATATGTATTTCACACAGATGGGTTTTGCGAGGCCCAGAGCTGTTTGATCATTAAAAATGTGAAACATTTTGAGTTTAACAATCTTACATGACCTCCAAAAGTTGAATTTGTTCATCTGGACGTAGCGATGTCATATTTTAAATCTTACATGACCTTTAATTCCTTAATCCTGTTGAATATTGCAAATATATTTACATGATATACACTGTGCACATGGTAAAAGGTTTTAAATATATGGTACTGAATATATTAGTTTTACATTATATTAAAGCACAACATTTAATATTTTAATAAAGAAACCTCTATATACATTGATAAATTTACTAGAACAATAATAATATAATATTATAAATAATATAAATTTGTACCATCCAACCGTCATTTTCCACTTGTTCAATTCAGGGGACTTGAGCCAGCGACTATAGGGTGAGAGGTGGGGTACACCCTGGACAGGTTGCCAGCCTGTCGCAGAGCTAAATCATGCAAGCTCCACATCAACTCAGGACCATCTTCCTGTGAGGCAACAAGCGGAACCACCATACCGTCGTACCACCCGTAAATTTGTCAGATGTCATATTTTAAACAACATTAATATGATAAAATGGAAAATATATTAAAATTACACAAATATATTTAAATAATGATAAATCATGAGGTGTTAATACTCAACAGGCTGCTTTGTGAGGGAACGACTAGGTAAATAGCAGATAGCTGTATCTCACAGTAGTTTCAGCCAGGATGAAGAAGGTTGGGAGGAGATTAAAATGAGTATGCAATAATGCGTATGTGTGCATGCATTAATATTTTTGTGAGCGTATGTGTTTTGCATATCTTTGATGTTGCCGTCTCAACTGACCCCAATACTCTACTGAGCCCCGAGGTGCAGTCTCATATGCACACAATCCCACAGTCACACCGTTCACAGATGGAAGTAAATAATTGTAATTTGGCATCTTATTAATGTATTTTACTATTTTTATGCTTTTTTTAAAAAAAAAAATACATTTGAAACTTTATGAATAACAACAATAATTATATTTTAACATTAAAAATATCATGTTGACTAAAGAGCTTGCACACTGGTGGTGCTACTGGTGGATTAACCATTAAAAAGAAAAAAATGATTTTGGTAATTAGCAGTGTTGTTAATTTAGGTCAGCTGCAACATACACCTTACACTGGGTGGTGGTCTAATACATTTGAGTTATCTCAGTCATTTCATGTCAAATCAGCCAATATTTAGGTCATTTCCTGGTCAACCATATGCACACATGAATGTTATTGCAGTGCAATTTTTACATTAATTACATTGCTCAAGATATTCAGACTGTGTTCCATATTACAATACAAATTAAGATTTTGTTAAATGTGTAATTTGTTCAATTCTTGAGAATTCATGTTCAGGTTAAGCTTCATCTTGCCTTCAAATGTTTGTTGAAATGTTTCCATTCTTATGAAGTATTTCTTCTTGTAAAAGTACCTTATATAATAGTTTTCAGTCACACAGAATACAGACATGGAGGCTAATGGCATGATGAAGCCAGATAATGCCCAGTTGGATATCAGTGTTCAAGCTGTGGTGGTCCTCACTGGTTTGGCTAGCACTGCAGAGGCATATGGTCTGCTGTCTGGCCCTAAGTTTTCCACCAGAGCTCAAATACATGTTTGAAGTCCTGCAAAAGATATTTTGGAATCTTGGTGAACACAAGTCATCATCCAAGGCACATACTCTCAAAAACAAGCTTCTGCTATAAGTTGAACAAGACTGACGGGCACCAGCACCGGTCCAAATAGATGTAACTAATTCAGATGGCTTGGAAAAATATGTTTAGTCTTGTAAAGAGTGTCGTACAAAAGTCTTGAACCACCCATTTCTTTGTTTTTACGAGGGACATAGAAAATAGGTGCAATGATTTATTAAAGTGTAAAGTGTGTATGCATACATGGAAATGCAGTATTTCCCAAAAGCAGAGTTTGTACATTCCTAATAATATTGAAAGACAGTATTTGTTATGGCACTTGTATGCTTCAACACAGCCTGAACTTTCTGAGGTGGCGTTCTGTAATTTCTTTAAGTATCTTCAGGAATTATTGTCCAGGCTTCCTGAAGGACATCCTATGCTCTTCTCTGGATATTTCTGCCTTTTATTTGTTCTCTGTCAAGATGATCCCACACTGCTTAATACTGAGTTCCAGGCTCTGGAGAGATCAATCTATTAGGAGCTGTTGTGTATGTGTGGCGTTCTTGGGTTTTTTCCTTTTTTGGCACAGGTAGGCGGGGCGGTGCTTTGCAGGATCCCCGGCACACCTGCGGCGCATCAGACATCATCAGAGGGAGCATTTTTAAAGAGCTGTGCGACGGACGTCTGGTGTCAAAGTATTGTCGCTTCCACAAGTGCCTGCCCCGCTATCCGCTCGCCTGCCTGTTGTTGTGTTCTCTGATCTAAAACAGAGATATACCTCGCCTCTGCCTGTGGTTCCAGAAGGTCACTGCCCGTGTCTGTATTTACAGTGTGTCAAGTAAGCTCTCTAACTCTCCCTGTTTGCATACGCTTTGCTCTCGGCTTTCAGTGTCACCCCCTTAACTCTGTTTTGTCTTTCTTCCTTAGATCGCCCCAGTACGCCACCAATCGTCCCGTACGCCCCGGGCTCTGTGTTTTGTTTTCTCCTTGTCCTCGCAGGTTTAGCCAGTCCCTGTAAATAGCCCCAACCCTTGTAAATACTTCTATCTTGGTAAATAAGTCCACCCGTTAGTCACCTAACACAATCCATGACTGATAATGTTCCATCATGTGTTTTTCTATCCTAGTACGATCACTATAATGCTGAAAAATGAAGCAGTTGCTAATTCAATGCTTTAAAGATGGTGCAGCATGGTGGATCAAAATCTGATTGTTTATTTCTGTGTTAATATTTCCCTAATTTTTAAAAAGATCCCCAACACCACTGGCTAAAATGCAGCTCAATTCAATTCAATTCAATTTTATTTATATAGCGCCAAATCACAACAACAGTCGCTTCAAGGCGCTTTATATTGTACAGTATATCCTATAATAATAGATACAGAGAAAAACCCAACAATCATATGACCCCCTATGAGCAAGCACTTTGGCGACAGTGGGAAGGAAAATACTAAAAATACTAATGCAAATGTATGCTATGGTTTCTAACAATATGTATAATGTATAAGGAAACATGTAAAATGTAAATAGAACTGTTCCAAGGACAGAACTCCATATTAGCTTGAGTGTGTTAATAAGCCACCAGTTCATTTATAGTACTTTCTATTCTAATTTCTATGCTTTATATAACATGTCTCCTTCATCCACCCACATAGCCATTCATACAAGACCCTTTTTAAAGTCTAAGTGCTTTTTCTCTAACATTCACGCTGTGATGTAATCAACTTAGGGTGCAGCATCTTACCCAAAATTACTTTGGTATGCAGACAGGAGCAGCCAGGGATTGAACCAACAGCCTTTCAATTAGTAGAGGCTTTTTAAGTAAAAGTGTTTTAATTCCTCCCACCTTTCAGGCCTGTGGTACATGGGATATTAATAAAGACAGACTGCATATATTTAAGACTGAAACATTAATTAATGGAAGGACTACTAGGGGGCGATCGTGGCTCAAGAGTTGGCAGTTCGTCTTGTAATCGGAAGGTTGCCGGTTCGAGCCCCGGCTCTGACAGTCTCGGTCGTTGTGTTCTTGGGCAAGACACTTCACCCGTTACCTACTGGTGGTGGTCAGAGGGCCCGGTGGCGCCAGTGTCCGGCAGGCTCGCCTCTGTCAGTGCACCACAGGGCGGCTGTGGCTACAATGTAGCTTACCATCACCAGTGCGTGAATGACTGAATGTAGTGTAAATCGCTTTGGGGTCCATATACAAATGCAGGCCATTTAGATTAAAGGCATAACAAGAATTTGGTTGCATTGGCTGATGTCCTGGAGTAAGCATGGCATAGTTGACGATGATGATGATGATGGAGGTGCATGACCTGCCAATAGGGCGATCGTGGCTCAAGAGTTGGGAGTTCGCCTTGTAATCGGAAGGTTACCGGTTCGAGCCCCGGCTCGGACAGTCTCGGTCGTTGTGTCCTTGGGCAAGACACTTCACCCGTTGCCTACTGGTGATGGTCAGAGGGCCCGGTGGCACCAGTGTCCGGCAGCCTCGCCTCTGTCAGTGCGCCCCAGGGTGGCTGAGGCTACAACGTAGCTTACCATCACCAGTGTGTGAATGGGTGAATGACTGGATATGTAAAAGCGCTTTGGGGTCCTTAGGGACCAGAAAAGCGCTATATAAATACAGGCCAATAGGGGCAGATGCTTAAGCCAAGTTAGGCCATCAACAATGTCAAAGACTGATTTGAAGCATAAAGCGTAATGTGACTGCACATTTGTAGAGATGCTAGTTTATCTCTTCCTGGTATTTTTCCGTTTTTTTTGTCAGTGAAATGCAATTCATTTTCACAAGGGGCCACATGACACACTGTGAATGTTGTGGGGACTTTGTGGTGTCCACACCTGCCTGCTTGAACATCTACAACAGACTGTAATGCTGGGCCCTAGGAAGCACAGCCTGTGAGGCTGGAGGAGTTATCATCACTGACTGTAATGACATGCTTATCAAGCAGAATGTTGAAAGAGAACTGGGACGTTTATATTGCTGTGGATAAAAATGTAAAGTTTATGTAGTTGAAGCTAATGTGGATCTAAATGAGCTGAGAGAGAATTTTTCATTTTATAGCTAAAGCTGTAAAGAAGCTGGAGTTTGTAGCTGCTGTTGTTCCTCATAAATCTGTGGAGCTCTTTTTCTGCTAGTGTGAATAAAATGTAAAAACGGGTGGACTTGTTGGTGAATTCAAGTATGTGGTCACCATCAATTTCACTCAGTCCCTCATTGCTGATGCATGTGCTCATAGATTTGTCATTCTCATCTCTCACTGATTAAAACTGGAACTATATTTCTGAGAAATTACAGGAATTGTACTGTTATCCAAACATTTTGTCAAATAGTTTCAGTCAAAGAAAAATGAAAACGGTCTCACGATTAGCTGCTGTTGGTTTTCTCGATCTTAAAGTTGCCTTCAGTAGCCAGATCTGTCCAAATCTGAATGCTGATGCTATACGAGTGTTTTTGTTTTTTTAACCCTATCAGGTAAGAGCAAGGAGGCTGAGATCAAACGGATTAATAAAGAGCTGGCCAACATCCGCTCCAAGTTCAAAGGGGACAAAGCTTTGGATGGCTACAGCAAGAAGCCTTCAGTCATCACCTGTGTGTGGATGACTGAATGTATTGTAAAGCGCTTTGGGGTCCTTCTGGACTAAGTAAGCGCTATACAAATACAGGCCTATTTTGAGCAGTCTTGTAGAAATGGTGTCTAAATCCAAAATACTTGGTTTGGGTAAAGTTTACTCTTTCGCTTCATTTTCTGAGTTATTAAAAGTAATAACAAATGTAATTAAATATAATAAATAATAATAAATAGAATAAAGGAAAATTCAGCTCAACAGAGCTTTGTCACACCAAAGAAAGTTGGGGTTTTTCTTCTTTTCTTCTAATCTAGTCCAGTCATTTTCTGCCTTCTTTGAGCCAGCTTCTACTTTGCTTGCTTTAAATTTTTATTTATATAACACCAAATAACATCAACAGCTGCCTCAAGGATAACAGAAATTTGTCTCAAGCTAATCTCTGTGTGTTTCTGTCATTCGTGCAACAGGCCTCACCCAACTGACTTAGAACTGCATTCAACCCTCCATCTTCATCTTCACCACCGCCAGCGTCTTGAATCCAGGGATCCTGTCTTAAATCCAATCACTTCATAACAGACTTTAAGAAAACAGACCATAAAGTCTGTTTTCAACAGCACAAAAACTTGCCTCCTATTAACCTCAGAAAGCCTTTCAAGAAGACGAGAGTAAAGATACATTTTTTTTATCCCTTGGTTTAGATTGCATATATAACTTTTTTTATTTGATTTTCACTTTACTGAAGATTATTTGCATATTTTTGCATTTAAGAAAATACTTTCTTTAAAAAATTAGATTTCCACATGGGATGTACGCACAATCAAAGGATCTAGTCGGGGTGTTTTTTGGAGAGATGCCCTCAGTTAAACTTTAAAACCCTTTAAAGCCGGTCGGAGCGGGCACGCTCTGTTTTGCGTAACTATTTTTTAAATCCTTGTAGAACCGGAACCACGTAAGCTAGCGCAATAATTTTTTTTGCATATGAAACCGGCAGAGTTGTACTTACATCTTATGCCATCAGCTTGTCCTAGGTCAGGGGTCTGCAACCTTTTACACCCAAAGAGCCACTTGGACCCGGTTTCCACGCAAAAAGAAAACACTGGGAGCCGCAAATACTTTTTGACATCTAAAATGAAGATAACACTGTATATATATTGTTTTTTACCTTTGTGTGAACGAGGTAAGGTGTGCTGCTTATGAAATCCATGAAGTGCTACAGAGAAAATTACATTTTATTTATGTAATCAACACATTTTGAACTCTTAAAGAAATATAACAAAAGCAAAGACACCCAGCTGAACTAAAATGATCCATGTAGCAAACAAAAACTGTTGTGAGCCGCCTCCCTTATATCGCCTTTGGGCTTTTGGAGCCTTGACCTGACTTTTAAAAAATAATTGGTAAAAAAAGCACTATGCTGCTGAAAAATTGAAAATAGATATTTGCAAAATTCTGCCTACATATGTATTTTACCTGGTTAATGGTGCGGCGGGAGCGTGGTCTGCAGCGCCGCTGCAGGGAAGGCGGACGCACCTGAGCGGCACCCGCAATCACGCCTCGCCGCCTTAAAGTCTGCGCTATCTGTGCTGTTGTGTTGGTGGTGTGTGTCGGGCTGTGAGCTGCGAAGCTACAGCCGGCTGTATGCGTACAGCAACCGCGTGTGAAAAGCGCGTTCATGCAAACATCGTCGGGTCTGCCGTGGTATGTTTACAATGGGACTTCTGCTCCTGAACCTCTGCGCACAGCGTCTGCTAATCGGTGCTGTGCGAAGTCAGTTTACGCAGGACTGTAAGCTGTCATCTGTCGTCTGTGAGGCGTGAGCAGTGTTTGTCTTTAACATAGTTCACGGTGCAGCTGCTGACATAATGTGGATCCGAAGATCCATAATTGGCCTACCCGGGGTTGAAAGTCTCGATAAATGTACGGTGTTTCGGCGGGAATACCGGCTTCCGCGAGTGTGACGCTTATATTATATAAATAAAAATAAATAAAAGAATATAATTTTATATTTATATTTCAATATCACAATAATCTTCCAATTTAGAACTACAAGTTTAAAAGAACTAACATAAATAAAATACACTTCAGCGAAATACTTCTAATTTATTTTCCCAAACCAGGCGGAGCCGCACTATAAGGACTAAAGAGCCACATGCGGCTCCGGAGCCGCGGGTTGCCGACCCCTGTCCTAGGTCATGGTTTCCTTCCACATATAGCTTTGCAAAGATTGCATAAAAACCACTTACAGCAACAAAAACATAATATTCCAGAAACACGGTTTGCCGATCCGATCAGCTGTTCATAACACTTCCTAGGTTGGAACAGACGTCAGCGCATGTCCGCCATAACCTGCCCAAAACCGGAAGTGACATCATTTTCGCGGAAAATGTAGTTTTTTAATCTATAGGCCTTATAAGCATATACTGGTGTTTTTAAAGGTCATGTTTGACTTCATGCTTTTTTGAATAGTTTCTGGGATGCTTAGAACTCAAATTGCACTGCTTTAAATAGTTTATTTTGATGCACATGCTGTTTTCTTTGCAAATTTGCATTATAATATTCATTTTCGTTTTTTCCTGCAGTATATAAAAATTGGTGTATCTCAAAAATAAAACTATGAAGACACTCAAAAATAATTTTCCTGTTGTTGTCAACTATTTTTTGCAACTTTTTTGTATTTACAGTTTTGAGGGATAAACCTCTTAAATTTCTCTAAGTAGAAATAAATGTAAAAAACAAAACAAAAACAATTTTCAATTTTTTTGTAGTTTATTGCACTTTTTTGCAATTTATGTAGTTACTATGGACTTAATGCATACATATTATTAAAATTTGGGCTATAACAGTTGTATTGATGTATAGCAACTTGAAATGCTCCCAAAAATGGCTCCACAGCATGTAAAAATATAAAGTAAACTCTGGTGGACTTGGTTCTATGGTAGGTCTTAAAGGGTTAAATCATTCCCATTTTAAAAATGGAAACCAATGAGCAGCTCATTCTGAAAGATGCATGTTTTTTTTTCTTCTGAATATTTATGCTCATTACTAAGACAAAAGTATTTCTTATCTGATTAAATGATGGAATAATCGATAGATTGCTCGATTACTAAAATAATCGGTAGCTGCAGCCCTAACAAAACAGTCACCCTGACTAAAAGAGTTCTGTCACTCCTTTAAAATGGACTTTGGTAACCATTTCTGACAATTTCCTTTCCTACTGTGGAATATTGGCTCCAGTGTGGTCAGCAGAGTCTATCCAGACTGTTTTTTCTTGTTTGGGACTTGTTTCATCTCTCTGCTCCATGATACAGACCACGACCATGGCCCAGTTGTAGCATGGTGTGGACAGTCCTTTCTTTACATTAATGTGTTTAAAACAAAGGGAATGGTTGTTGATTTTCATAAACATTGATTTTCATCGCTGCCCCCTGTTTGTATTCATGGTCAAGAAATTGAAGTGATAGAGAAATACAAATATCTGGGCACCATTGCTGATGAAAAGTTGAAATTTAAATTGAATACAGACACCATATGTGCAAAGACTCACCAGCGTGTGTATTTGTATCAGAAACTGAGTGATATTAATGTGAATAACATTTTATGAAAATGTTTTATTCTTGTTTTATTGAGTCTGTTTTAACTTTTTCTTTAATCTGCTGGTTTGGGTCTCTTAGCTTGAAAAATAAGAAGAGGCTGGAGCACATTGTTAAATGGTGTAGCAGGTATAAAACTAAATGATCTTGCCCTCCTGTATGGAGGCCTGGATTATGGAGATATTCCATATATGAATGCTTCTGCTCAATGTCTTCGAACGGTTGACTGTGTATCATGCTTCTCTGAGGTTCATCACTAACCGTAAATTTCAGACTCACCACTGTGAGTTATACTCTCAGGTAGGATGGCCTGCTTTGGCCAGTCGAAGGAACTCTCATTTACAGTTTTATATATAAGGCAATACTGGGATTGCTGCCTTCCTATATATGTTCCCTGCTTGCAATGAAACATGTTGGTCATTATGATCTTCGTCCGCAAGGTTACTTGTTGTTTTCTGTTCCATTTGCCTGAACTGAACTTGTCAAAATTGTAATCTGGACCAGGAATAGATTGAACATTTCCAGATAAAAGAAGAAAAAGAACAATGGAGCATTTTTTTCAAAGATTTTTGTGATAGTACAGGAATATAAACCAGTCATATGGAATAATCAGTCAATTAAATCAGATCTCCACTGATAATCAAGTTTGAAGAGCTTTTCTAGACTGTTTTTACATCTCACGTGGACAGAGAGCTGTCAATAAAATCAATAAAAGAAAAAGCTACATGATAGACATGTGAAAGGAAGAAAACAATGGTGAAATCCACACTAGTGCAGTTAGAAAGCTAATTCAGGCCAGCTTTTTGGTCCTTTCCAGTCACATGATGATGATGATGATGAAGATGATGATGATGCAGTGTGACATCACACATTAACCAGGAAATCAGTTCAGATGAAGAATGCTGTGAATAAATTTACCAAAATCAGACCAGCCTGGGTCCAATATAGGATAGTCACATTTTCGGGGGCTTAATATATTCAGCCAGCCGGATAAACGCTCTCTCTCCGAACAACACCGGGTTTTACACAGAATGTTTCCCCCCATGGTTTGCTGGACATCACTCACACAGCCATGCACATCGTGCAGCTAAACAAATCACTGCTGGACCAATTGGGGAGTGGAACACAGAAAACTACAGAAACCCTGGAAATTGTGTTACTGTTGGGCAAATATATGGATCTGCCTCTAATCTGTGGAAAATTCTGTTAGGTCAAAAAAGTAAGAGGCAAATGATTAGGCCTAATACAAATGTATACATAAATGTTCATACATTTGTCACAGAGGGAATTTAAAAAAAATATGTACAGAAGTGCCTCATTTTCTGCATAAGTGGGACAGAATAACTGAGAATATCTTAACATCTTTCTTGGATTATACTGCCAATCTATAAGATGAACTGGATCGATGTGCCACTGGAACTGGACTAAGCCTGAGATAGCAACTCAGACTGTTTCTGAATTATGTAATGCAATAAAGACAGACATGAATAACTTTCAATATTATAAATATGGGTCTGTTACAAGGTGAGGCGTGTGTGTTCCATGTGTCACACACATACACAGCTATACACCCATAACATTATAGTGTTGAGCATGAAGAGCAGGGTAACTCCATCAAGCTACCTACACTGAGGTTAAAATTCTCAGACATTCACACAAACCCACAGACACTTGGCTGCTACACCTGCTTTTCAAATAATGTGGAGTCAATAAAAAAAAAGAGGGCAGTGTAAATATGCAGGAAAGAGATTTAAACATCATGGGTGGCAATGGCATCTGTCCTAAAACATTGTGTTAGCTGCTGCACATGCATTTCACAGCCTCACCTGCAACATCTGTTGAGACTCTTCTACAGACTTCAGAAACACACACAACCATGTGCATCTCCACAAATAGAAGCATAAATGCAAACCAAGACAGGGAAAATGGTAGCAGAGTGTGGGATTTGCACTGTAAAAATGTACCTGAAAGACCTAAAATATCAGCATAGCTCATTGTACTGAACAAAGGGGACAGACAAGGCAGAAGGAAAGTATGTCTGTATGTATGTGGGAGAAAGAGTGGGGGAAAGAGAGAGTGGGAGGAATGTCATGCAGAGAGACTGCACCGAGACCCTAAGCGACATAGAAAGCCACACCAGATCGACTTGAACCAAGAAATTGCATTGTTTTCAAACAGTTATGCACACATATAGCAATACTATAAATGCTATTTATAGTCTAGGAGAGGGCACACCTCCCAAAATCCATATACTATTCCATTTAAAAATGTAGGCAAATATGAAACCCGCACTAAATCAGTTAATGTGAGATTGCATGATGTCAATGAACAGTCGTCAGCACAGAAACATGGGAGATTTACAACCCCCCAAATCCCAGACAAAATCTGTTTATTCTGACCGCCATAATGCATGTCGATTCACAATTAGGTCAGCATTCAGCCCCTTGTTTTATTTAACATCACATGTCATATCCCCTGTGCGTAAAATGATAGCCTTTTGATCTGTTTAGGGTGCGTAATAAGACGGCTTCGCCGGATCTGGTTACCTCTTATCTGACCAGCGGTGTGGAGCGGATCCCTGTCGCAGCACTGACAATTTCAAATCCTCTTCGTCGCTCTTTAAATCCACAGACAGGTGTAGATTCGCTCCTGTGTTACCTCTGCCTCGCTTTGTCTCCCGATGAAGGCGATGTGCAGCACGCAGCCAGCTATGCACAGTGAGGGGAACGAACCGGCAGAGGCTCGGCTGCTACGGCGTCATAGAAGAGGAGCGAGTCAGTGAAGAGGTCTCACTCCGCTAGCGAAGAGTGGCGTCGTTTTCACGCTTTCCAGTCACATAAAAACAGCGGTGCTATGCGATGCGACTCACCTCAACATACTACCTAAACATACGTTTTAATTTCCCTTTTGTCAGAATGAATAAAATACATCGCGTGACTTCACAAAAATCTTTGCTTTGTAAACAAGGTTTGGTTAGGTTTCATTGGTGCACTGTTGGTAGCTTTAAATCAAGGTCACAATTTAGATTTTAAAGCAATTAAAAGCTGGCTCATGGCACAAGCAGCAATTCATTTTACTTGAGTCTCTCTGGTCCTAATTATGTCCCTCCATTTAATTTCACCTCCCCTGTCTCTTCCTCACTCTTTGCTTTTTATTTGAAAATCTGAAATGACATAAATGTAACAAAGTAGTGAACAATACTAAATCAAGCTGTATCTTCACACAGTTTTTATAATTTTATGCTGCTGTGCATTTTGTATCTTGAGTGAGTCTGGAGTTTTGGTCGTAGTGAACCTGCATAACTCTTGTTGTTTTTGAGATATTCGTATCAAAACCATTAGTAGGAATTTAAAAAAAGGATAGGAAAAAACTCATGTGTAATGAAAATTGATAAGAAATAGGTCACCTCTAATTAATGAATGCGTTTCTCTAGGTTTTCTTTTTAAAGTATGCATATATTCTTTATGATGGCACAGTGTGTGAGTCAGGGGTTATAGTGAGGATGAAGTCGCTTAAATGCAGCAAATAACATTTTCTGTTGAAAGTAGAAAAAACTATAGAATAGACGGAGTCAGAGCTGAAATCTCTGTTTCATTTTCTCCTTGAAAGCAGAGGTGGCTTTTAGTGAGATATTTTAATCAATTTATAGCAGTGTGCTGCTCCCTCTCTCTCTCTCTACTGATATGAATTAACTTGTTGTCATTATGCAGTTGCTTACACAGCGAAATTGGGCAGCAAGACCACAAAGGTACAAAAGTACAGAAAACAATATACAAGGAAGAAGAACAATATAAGTACAACAATATAAGCACAGTATATACAGGGTGTATGAGTTACAGAAACATTAATGGAGCTCACCCAGCAGTCGCTGTCTTTCTCATTTTCTCTCATATATATGAAAGTAATCATTCGAATAAGATATTTCTATATTATTTATTTATCCTTATAGTATTTGATTACACCTTTGATTCCAGTCTGTGTGAATAGTCTAAATTGGTTTCACAATTCACAGACAAAAATAATAATGAGAGGGAAAGTATTGATTTCTGTTACACATGTTTTAATAAATTGAAGCAGTCGTATCTGTTACGTTCCCCTAAAAGGGTCCAGGCGATTAGGGAAAGTAACAAAAAGTGTCCAGGTTGGAAAAAGGAGACAGAGAGGCAAAATGGTTAAATTAAAGAGTTTTATTAAAGTTTCTACTAATAACTCAACTAAAAGAGACAAGCCGCTATCACCATTTAAAGAAACAAAACCAAAACCCAAGCGTTGGTCAATAAACTGAAAAGTAAGTCGAAAAGAGATTAGTGACCAAACACACTCCTCTCCACCGAGCAGGAGCAAACAATCACAAGATACAGCTCACTAGCTGCAACCACCAAACACTCACACAGCTCACTAGCTGCAACCACTCACATGGCACTCTGGCACCAGAGCTCACCTTTCTCTGCCCTCAAATACCTTTAATAGCTGATGTGAGTCAGCTTACAAAAGAAAAAGGTGGCACCTAAGGCAGGAGAGATGGTAGGACATGCCCACACAGGCAACTTCAGGAGGAGGCCCTGCTAGGGCCGTAAAACATTAGTTCAGTAATTACAAGGCCCAGTCCAAATGACTCTAGTTAATAAAAAATGGGTGTGGTTGCGCCTGGCAATGCCTAGAAGCAGCAGGTGCACCACCTGTCGAAACTGAAGTGCACCACTTCACCCCAGTTTTGGGTCTGGGTGCAGTTTCCCCCTCCAGGGGCAAGGGTACCTAGACCTGGGGTATCGAGTACGCTTGGGGAGTGTGATTGTGTTTACAGTGTCTATTTATGTCTGTCTCCACGTTGGGTGAGTGCTGAGTAATTGCATATGAGAGCATGAGGGTGGGAATGGATGTTTGTATCTGTGTGTGCCTGTATGTCTGTGTCTATATGTCAGGTTGGGTATCAGACGCCACCTCTCTGGGGACATCTCAGGCCCTCCAAGGTATGGAGGACTATCTCCCCCCACCACTTCCCCTGCCAGTGGCAGACGCCCTCAGACATCGGTGCGTTGGTGGTTCTTTGTGTCCGGGGATGGGCGTCCGGGTACGCACCAGGTCACTCCTGGTGGCTGCTTGGCGGGGCCTGGAGCCTGGGGCTCGCTCGGGCCACTTCGGGGTGGGGTGCCCTCGGCCTCTCGGCCTGGGGCTCGGTCACTCTGGCACAGCTGGCTGCCGGCGGAGCTCACGGGCACGTCACTGCAACCCCCCCTGGCTTCTGCTCCGCGGCTGCTGAGTGACCCCTCATCTGGGGCTCTCCTCAGCTCTTTCTGGGATAGTGGCGCGGCTGCCCCTCTGTTGGTCTTCCTTGGTCTCTTGTGTTCTGAGGGCCTCTGGATGTCTGGAGTTTTGATCTCCTCCATACCTGCTTCATGCCCTGGAGGACGGGGCTGTGGCCCCCCCACACCCTCTAGCAGATCATTACATGAAGGAACCTTTTAAATACAAGCACGTTCATGCTCACAGGTGTACACACGGGTGATCACACACACAAACTACACCCTTTTTGGCTCCTACCTCAAAGCACACTGTGCGCTGTCGATCTTACGTGCTGCACAATAATATCCAATATATAGTATTTACTCTTATAATCACGTAGATTATCGCGATGATGTTGTTTATTATATTGCTCTCTTTTTTGCTTGTTTTCTTGTTTTCTCTTTTTTTTCTCAACAGGTGATCCAGGTGATATATATATATATATATATATATAGATATATATATATATATATATATATGTTTATAAAAATGTGTATTTTTTGCCCCCCCACCCTTTTTTCTGTGCCCTTCATCACCGTTCCTCTTCCCCCCTGTTTTTCTTTCCCTCTTTCTTTCTCCCTGTCCTTTCCCCCAGTCATGTCTGTCCCATATCTAACAACTTAAAATAAAATAAAATAAACAATAAAAACAAAGGTCAATCAAATGGACCAATACGGCAAGGCCGGGATGGTCCACTTGGTATAGTAAATCCATTGGGCATCTTTCTTGGCCTTCAGACAATAATTCTGATGGCAAAAGAACCAAACGGGACAGGCAAAAAAAACAAAAAAAGGGGTGAAGTGCACCAAAACCTCGGATTATTCATGGTCACATGATTTGTTGTTTTGAACCATGCTTCAGAGCAGTGTATCGAAATATCTGCGCTTTGAAAGCTCGACACACTGTCGAAACGTCTGTTTCAAGCTGCCATCATTTTGGTCTGGCTAAAGGGTTGGTCTCACGGCTAAAATCATTGTTCTTGTTTACTAACTTAAAAGAGTTCAAATTGCAGTTTAATATAGATGGACTCCCCCTTTTCAAAAGCAGTAGACTTCAGTTCTGGGGTCCGTTCTTCGTACCTCGCTTACTACATCCAAGATCAAATGACACATCCAAGATCAAATCATCGCGCTAACTTTGAGTTCGCTAATCCGGTTCTCCGAACACACCTGTTGTTGACGATTAGTATAGCTGGATGAAGTAATCTGAGATCACTGGGTGGCTTAAAAGGGGCTACGCATCGATAGTAGAAACATTGATCGGCAACCCTGTGATTGGTCGGCGAAGATGTCGAAGGAGCGCGCTCAGTATTTTTCGGCAGCAGAGCAAGAACTCTTGATTGAGGGATTTCAGGAGTTTCAGAGTTTAATTAAAACGCAGGGGAACACTGCAAAGGCTGCAAAAGCAAGGAGAGAGGGCTGGCAGAAAGTTGCTGACAAATTAAACTCGTAAGTAATATATTATATTATATTACATTATATCCTCTTTCACATTAGAGCCACAACAGGACCCACTAGAACATGGGAACAAGTAAAAGTGAAATATAAGAATATTCTACAGAATGGTAATATTTATCACTTATATTGCTTTTAGTCTCTTGAAAAGAGACCCTGAAATAATCTGTTTGTTTGTTTATAACAGCAACCAAGAAAAGGGCAGAGCAAATAAAGACAGGTGGTGGTCCTGCACCCCCTCGTCACACCCCGCCTTTTTGTACTGTGACATTTATTGACATTGTGGGTTTTTTTGTGTGTAGTTTTACATAACACTCCATCACTTTTACCTGTTCCCATGCAAGGGGTGACTGAAGCATGCACAGTAAGTTGGGAGATATATATATATCTATATATATAGGGAGAGAGAGAGAGAGAGAGTGTTAAGTAAATAATACCCTCACGGGAAAATCGATATCTCTCTATGAGCACACCGTCGCGCTGAGCTAAAGGATCCTGTCTATCCCGCAATATCCGCTGAATTCTGTAAACTCTCCTTATCAATCTTGCACTTTCCTTGCTCGCGTACAAACGGACAGGACATGGCTGCGACAGACTTCCCAAATCCACCTTCGCTTTTATAGCCGTGGTCTCTCATCTTGATTACACGAAGTGTTTTACTATTACTACTCTAAAATATGAATTACATCTGAAATAATCAAATACATGAAATAGAATGATTAATAGTACATTTCCGTATGTATCTGTATGAAATCAATACAAGAATCAAATGCTGCATTATCTTTAGTTACATTGATAATATTTATTTATGGAAAAACAGTGGAGAAATATCGCTGTTGCTTTCGTATAAATGAAGCGGACATACCTGAGTGGCCGCGATCTAATCCTGTTTACATAAAGTAAGCCTGCTCCCGAGCAGGTTTACGCTTACGGATCTGTTGCTATGACAGCAAGTCCCGGATGAGCTTCGGAGAACCGAATGATCCAAGATCACGCGAAATCGTCAACAATCAAATCCAGCTAACTTACTTAGCGAGGTACGAAGAACGGACCCCTGGCCTATTCTTGCAAGTGTAAATGTTGACTACACCAAATCACCATTCCTTGTTAGTCTCTACTGTGGTCTTGGTAAGCCAAAAGGTGTAGTTCAGTTCTTGCACCCATTTATTAAGGACCTAAGTCACATTTTGTAGTATGGCACTATTTACAATAGCTGCCAGATAACAGTTAAAATATGTTCATTTGTGTGTGATTCACCTGCAAGAGCTTTCATTAAAAACATAAAGGCTCATAATGGTTATTCTGTTTGTGACAAATGTGTTCAAGTAGGTGAATGGAAGAACAAAATGACTTTTCCTGAAGTTCATGCGAAGCTGAGAACTGATGCTGATTTTCAGTTGATGATCGATGAAGACTACCACTTGAATCAAACATTGTCTCCTTTAGCTGGTATAGTTAAGATGATTACAATGTTTCCCTTGGATTATATGCATCTATGTTGTCTTGGAGTCACAAGAAAACTGAACCTGTGGATGAAGGGCAAAGTACTTGCAACTAGGCTGTCCAGTCAGACTTTAGGGGAAATTTCTGAGAAGTTGAAAGGACTGGGACCTTACACACCAAATGAGTTTAACCGCAAGACAAGGGATTTGTCAGAAATTGGATGGAAAGCAACAGAGCTTCAATATTTTATGCTATATGCAGGGCCTGTAGTGCTTAGGAATAGCATACCAGTAGACTTCTGTGATAACTTTGTTGTTTTCTGTAGCAATGCATCTGCTGTTATCTCCTAGTATATCAAATGAAATTGTAGACTGTGCCAATGAATTCCTGGTGTAATTTTTTTGTCATTTTGGTGAATTGTATGTGTGGCAGGATGAATGTTATTCCTTGGTTTAACCCACTTTCAGCCTGGCGCATTAGGGGGCGCTAGTATAAATAGTGGCCATTTGAGCGTCCCTGGATCGCTTACCTGTGATCTCCCCTTTGGTCACCTGACTTCCCTTTGGTGTTGCTGAGATCATTTGCGGGTTACACTTCTGAAGCCTCCATCGCGGCTGGTCGTAGCTGTAGAAGCCTCCGTTGAGCCATTCTGCTCATGTTTTATGACGCGGCTTACTCGGAAGTGTGGGCCTTAGTTTTACGCCACGCTACGCGAACTGAAGTGCTGCTGTTTTGCTTTGTTTTGCTTTACTTTTACTGTCTGTTCCGGCTGCGAGGTTTCTTTCATATTGCTGCCAGCCTTTAAAGTGGACGTCGGCGTGGACAACGGCCATATGCATGCCACGCGAGTCGGCTGGCGTGCATGTTGATTGACTGACTGGAAGATTAACTTATAGTCGGGCAGACGGCCAGTTGGAGTACTACAGTGATTCCGTCGGCTCCATATTTTAAAGTTTTATTTAGGCTGTATGTTCTTTTTTTTGTTGTTTTGATTTGTAGTTTGGGTTTTTGTTACGCCACTGGTGGGAGGCCCTTTTTCTAGCTGCGGATCACCAGTGTGTTCCTGCAGTTGGGCTATCCCCAGCGTGTGAATATTAGTTTTGTTGTAATATATTAAAATTTTCTTTGTTTCTTTTATTCAGATGCGGAGCGCCGACGTGGAGGAGACTAGGGTGCCTTGGTGGTGGGATCCTTTAAGTGTACACACCTGCCTTGTTTAGTTTATTAGTGTGAGTGTGTGATAGTGTGCTGCACTGGTGCCTTGGTGTGTTTTCTTTTTTTTGTTTGTGCGTGGCATCCCTGCCCCTCCACTGGTAAGCCTCAGCTTTGAATAGCTTTTTTTAAGCATATTTATACACTGATATTTATGATTGTGCTTTTATACGTTGTTTTAAATAATTAATAAATTGTCAACTTGTTTTATCATTGAACCTCGTCTCTGTACTGAGTATAGCGAACCTAACTGCCTTTTGGTGATTAGTGTTACTTCCAGTATTCTCTGGGTGAAATTCCCAGGGTGGCGTTGTCTTTTAAACTGTGAAGAGTATTTACTTTGTTCCCACCTCGTGCTGCCACATATGGTAGTCATTAAATTACATACCATGTACACCAGCTAACACACCTGTCAGAAGAATCACGACTCTTTGGAACTTTAGATAACATCACAGCTTTTCCTTATGAGAATTACTTAGGTCAGATTAAACGTCTCTTGAGAAAGCCTCACTTGCCTTTACAGCAAATTGTGAAAAGGGTTTCAGAAAAACTAGATGTAAAGCCATCACCACTGAAAAAGCACACAGATTAATGCATCTGCATTATGATGGTCCACTTCAGCTCAATGAGGGAATTCAGGACAATACAAAAAGGTACTAACAGAAAAGTACATCCTGTCCTAGGAGATGGGGATAACTGTGTGCAAGTTGTAGATGACATTGCTATAATCCGTAATATTGTGAAAGTAGACAGTGACACATTTGTAATTTTCCACAAGTTTTGTCACCGGGAGTCTTACTTCCAGTACCCTCTATCATCCAGAATTGGGTGCTACAGAGTGTCTCAGCTGAACAGCAGTCTTGGTATAACAAAGATTCATAATATTACAATTAATACAAATATTACTAGGAAATATTTTCTTAGTCCTGACACTACAGCTTTCATTGCCATGCCTATCATACATGGCCAATAAAAATGAATCAGTTTGTTTTAACAGGCTTTAGAGCCAAGACCGTAATTGTTGCCTGTACACATTTTTATTAATTTTAATTAATCTATCCTAGACAGGGCAAAAAGACAATCAAAAAAAAAAAATAAACATGGAGGACTGGTGCATTGTGCAGTTCAGCACTGGTGGTACAGAAATTGTCCCCAGTTCCTGGATAAATGGGGAGAAACTGTCATGGCCTCAGTATCCCCCTCGAGGAACATCCAGAGTCCACGCCACAGTAAAGAGGAGAGTTCATCCCAGTGAGTCATGGCAAACGTATGAACCAGTCTGGCTTCTCATAAGCCATCGTTGGTATTATCAGCATTAGTTTCATGCCAATTTATCATAACAAAATTCTTGGGTAATAATTTCTGTTTGACCTTATATTATGTCTGTATTTTCAGACACATTTGAGGAAGCAGAAAGAAGTCTTCAGAGGTATCTGCGTGAACTCTGTGATATGTCAGACCTAGAGTCTGAATAAGAAAGCCAGACCTATCTTAAAAGTAACACTTTTTTTCACAATAATAACTTTCAATGTCAGAAATGTATGTCCTTCTCTTTTATACATATAATATATATGTATAAAAGAGAAGGACATACACACTGGGTCAGTGACCCAGTGTTTTGAGTTTTGCATTATTTTTTTAACTTTGATTTTGTTAGCATTTATTATTTCTATTCTTTTGGCTTCAGTGTTAGCGTTCTTAGTATTCTGGTTTTTGTCTCTGTGTTCCATAGTTGCTCTTTCTCCCCTGTCAGCAGTATCCCCTTGTCAAGTCCGCGTCTATGTGTTATGCAGTGTTGGGCAAGTTACTTTGAAAAAGTAATTCAATTATAGTTACTAGTTACTTCTTCAAAAAAGTAACTGAGTTACAATATTCTAAAAGTAATTAATTACTTGAAAAGTAACTATTGCGTTACTTTAAAAAAAAAAACGTTTAACCCCCTGGGGTCCAGGGTATAATTGGCCATTTTTTACTACTTTTGATTTTCCCTCCACATTTTACCTTTAAAAACTATTTACTTTGCCTTGATTGGTATCATTCTTTTCAGCACAACCTCACGTGCCTGAATTTACAGTCATGTTTTCATTTTGACAAACTGTACTAACACAATTGATCTAAAATGCACAAGTTTTGCAAACAACAAAGTTATTTGCATCCATTTACCTTTTACCCTTTTTTTAATAACCATTTCAAACTATTTAAAGAACAATCAGCTGTTCTTCAATAAGATGCCACACAAATTATTTGTGCCACTCCAAAAAATCATTTCTGTCCACTATAAAGTAGAACATCACAGCCTGATACCTGCAGGTCTGACAGCAGCAGGTGTATCACTGCTGTTTCTACCTGGAGACAGCAGTCGCCTCATTGTTCTGACACACAACACAAAACTATCCACAACACTACACACTAACTACACAAGACAACACATTAACTACACACTCCAAACACGCTAAACGTCACAAATCTCACATCTCAAAACTCGCTCTCTCTCTTTTTCTGCTCTCGCTCTCTCTCTCTCTCTCTCCGTCACTTCTAAAACTTTTTTTTTTGTTTTGTTTTTTGCTCATAAGCAGAGAGTGCTTGCTAGCGCTAACGTGGGGAAACTATTGAGGAAAAAACGCCGTGTATATATTGTTTATCATGGCTCTGGTTTTACGTGACCTATCGACACAATTTATAAACTGGTATATATCACCTTGTTGCTTTGTCTTTAAGTGGTCATGTGATTGTCTTACCACGACTACTTTATTCTTCCTCAGTCAAACAGCAGCACACGTGCGATTGTTTTGCCCCCTGAGCTCCAGGTGTTGTGCTAGACAGTGATCGTGATTACCGTCCGCGGGAGCGCGCAGCTGCTTAAAGCTGTAGCATCCAGATTACTTACAGCTACTTCCGTGCAACTGATATAAGATGCGGTAAGCTGAACACAGCTTCAACCGTCTGTTTGCTGAAAAATAGTAACGGACCGCATTTTCTTCCTAGTAACTGTAACGGCGTTGTAACGATAGGAATAGTAATTAGTTAGATTACTCGTTACTGAAAAAAGTAACGCCGTTAGTAACACCGTTACTTGTAACGCCGTTATTCCCATCACTGGTGTTATGTTACCTGTTTTACTTTGTAAGTCTGTGTCTCATGTCAGTGTTTCTAGTTTGGCTTCCCCTGGTCTTGTTGTGTTTGATTACTCCCAGGTGTGCTCTCCTCCTGTGTCCCATTCCCTTGTTATCCCTTTAGCCCTGTGTTTCCCTCAGTCGGTGTTGCGTCGTCCCCTCTTCGTGCTCTGTGTTCCTCACTGTGCTCCCTGTGATCCTCGTCTTTAGTTTCTTGTTTCCATGTTTCCTTGTGTCTAGCATGAGTTTCCAGTTTCTAGTTTAGGTTTGTTTTTTACGTGTTTGTTTTTTGTGGAGTTTTGCACTGCAATAAAGCAGCCTTTTTAAGTTTATTTCCTCAGTCCGAGTGTCTTGGTAAAAATAAGCCAAAAGCACGTTTGCAATTAATTATTACTGTTTTTTCTTTTCCTTGTTTAGACCAAATCCCCTATACAGTTATATGGACTCTGATGATGAGCAACATCCAAAAAAAGGTTTCCCCAGGCCCCTCAAGTGAAAATACCAGCTAATAAGCATAAAATGACTGACAGATTTCTAAACTCTGAGTTTACATCCTAAAATAACCAGGCCTAGCAGAATTGCACCACATTGTGCCACCTTACTCAACAATATTTTCACTAACAATATGGAAAACAACATTGTGAGCGGATTATTAATTAATGACATCAGTGATCACCTACCAGTTTTTGCAGTTTATGACACTAATTATAAGAGAAATCAGCATGAAGAACAACTGAGATACAGACGTGTGAGGACAGAAGAAAATATGAATGCAATTAAGAACGATCTATTAAATCAGGACTGGGACAATGTGTACAAAGAAACTGATATTGATATTGCATATGGCATATTTTTAAGAATATTCATGGAATTGTATGATAAAAACTGTCCAGCAATAAAAAACAACAGAAAGCACAAATCTTCAGATAGACCATGGATCACTAAGGGTTTGCAAAATGCATGTAAAAAGAAAAATACACTCTATAGGGAATTCCTAAAACAAAGAACAAAAGATGCTGAAAATAAATATAAAAAATACAAAAATAAGTTGACCAATATTATACGTGTATGTAGAAAGGAGTATTATAGTAAAACATTGATCAACAATAAACATAATATGAAGGGAATATGGGATGTTTTAAACGGTATCATTAAAAATAATTCTGGACAACAAAGTTACCCTCAATATTTTATTGACAACGGCAATATTATGGAAAACACTGCTGATGTGGTCAACAGCTTTAATCATTATTTTGTAAATACTGGACCAAATCTGTCACTGCCATCAGTAGACTGTAGTGAATGCCTGACTCAATGTTCCTCACAGCAGTGGAGGAAAAAGAAATAATTGACACTGTACACATGTGTAAATATAAAACATCTACTGATTGTAATGGTATTGACATAAAAATCGCCAAGAAGGTCATAGAAGGAATTGTAGGACCTCTAACATATATTTGCAACTTATCATTTCAGACGGGAAAAGTTCCAAACAAAATGAAAATAGCTAAAGTTGTGCCGCTGTATAAAACTGGGGATGGATGCCACTTCACAAATTACAGGCCTGTTTCTTTACTACCACAATTCTCCAAAATCCTAGAAAACCTGTTTAATAAACGATTAGACAAATTCTTAGATAAATATAAATTACTCTCTGACAGTCAATATGGATTCAGATCAAAAAGATCAACATCTCTGGCATTAATCGAATCAACTGAGGAGATTACAAATGCTATAGATCAGAAACAGTATGCAGCTGGACTATTTCTGGATCTCAAGAAAGCATTCAACACAATCAGTCATGACATATTAATTAATAAACTGGAACGGTACGGGATCAGGGGGGTTGTACTGCACTGGGTGAGGTTTAAGTGGTTGTATCTGCTAAACCTGTTTACAAGTTTATCCCTTTCACATTTAAATGAAATCCTATATAAAATGTCCAAGTCCAACATTTTAGAAGTTGCATTGTAAAAGTGGCCTCACAGACTCTCTGGAGTCTAAAAAAATCAAAACAAGATGATATTCAACAGTATAAATTAGTGTGTTGAAGTTAAGATTACAACTTTTGGAGATTTGCTTACCTGGATGATTGACAATGCATCAAGACTAAGCTACTAGTTGTTTCACCGTCAATCTGGATGCTGGGTATTGAAGATTCCATGGGGTCACTTGTGTAGTAGCATTCCAACACCCAACTTCTCATTTAATGGTTTTTCTTTAATTTCATACCTATTTACATTGTAGATTCTCGCTGAAGGAATGAACAGATATGGAATTACGTAATAAACAAAAAGTGTGAAATAACTCAAAACATGTTTTATATTTTAGATTCTTCAAATTAGCCACCCTTTGCTTTGATTACTGCCTTGCACACTCTTGATATTCTCTCCATGAGCTTCATGAGGTCGTCTCCTGAAATGGTTTTCAAACAGTCTTGAAGGAGTTCCCAGAGATGCTGAGCACTTGTTGGCCCTTTTGCCTTCACGAAACCCATCTCAATTGGGTTTAGGTAAGGCGACTATGGAGGCCTGGCACAGTACACTATGCACTCTCCTTATTGGTCAATCAGCCCTTACACAGCCTGAAGGTGTGTTAGACCTCTCTGCATTGAATCGTACTTGTTATTAATCTCTGTCTCTCATCCACATCATGTCTTTATCCTGTCTTCCTTCTCTCACCCCAACCGGTCGCAGCAGATGGCCCCGCCCCTCCCTGAACCTGGTTCTGCTGGAGGTTTCTTCCTGTTAAAAGGGAGTTTGTCCTTCCCACTGTCGCCAAAGTGCTTGCTCATAGGGGGTCATTTGATTGTTGGGTTTTTCTCTGTATCTATTATTGTGGGTTCTACCTTACAATATAAAGTGCCTTGAGGCGACTGTCGTTGTGATTTGGCGCTATATAAATAAAATTGAATTGAAATGAATTGAAGGTGTGTGTGGTCATGGTCCTGTTAAAGAATAAATGATGGTCCAACTAAACACAAACCGGATGGGATGGCATGTTGCTGCAGGATACTGAGGCAGCCATCCTGGTTTGGTGTGCCTTCAGTCATGAATCAATCCCAACAGTGTCACCAGCAAAGCCCCCCCGCACCATCACACCTCCTCCTCCATGCTTCACGGTGGCAAACATGCATGTAGAAACCATCTGTTGACCTTTTCTGTGTTGCACAACGACACGGCGAGTGGAACCAAAAATCTCAAATTTAGACTCATCAGACCAAAGCACAGATTTCCACTGGTCTAATGTCCATTCCTTGTGTTTCTTGGCCTAAACAAATCTCTTCTGCTTGTTGCTTTTCTGTAGTAGTGGTTTCTTAGCAGCTGTTTAATCATAAAGGCCACATTCGCGCAGTTTCCTCTGAACAGTTGATGTTGTGAAATATTTTTTACTGGATCTCTATGTGGCATTTATCCTGGCTCAAATCTGAGATGTTGTTAACAATTGCGATTTTTGAGGCTGGTGACTCAGATGAGTTTATCCTCAGCAGCAGAGGTGACTCTTGGTCTTTCTTACCTGGGGTGGTGCTAATCTGCACAACACAACTGATAGTCCCAACATCATTAAGAAGGCAAGAAATTCCACAAATGAACCCTGACAAGGCACACCTGTGAGGTGAAACCATGTCAAATGACTACATCGTGAAGCTCACTGAGAGAAGGCTGAGGGTTTGCATCGCTGTCAACAAAGCAAAGGTCGGCTACTTTGATAAATAACTCTTAATATGTCTTATATTTTAGATTCCTCAATTTTTTCTTTGCTATATCTTGCTTTATATATTGGATGTCTTCAGTATGTAGCTACAATGTAGAAAGTATTAAAAATAAAGAAAAGACTGTCTGGCAAACTGGGCAGGTCACCAGTCAGACAGAGATCTCGAATGTTGTTCCTGGGATGTGCTGGAGCCACTTGCTAGCTTTGGAGTCACTGCACCGAACGCTCCGATTACCACTGGGACCACTGTTACCTTCACCCTCCACATCTTCTCAAGCCCTTCTCTGAGCCTTTGGAATTTCTCAAGCTCTCGTGTTCCTTCTTCCTGATGTTACTGTCATTTGGTATCTCTACATCTATCACTACAGCCGTCTTCTTCTGCTTACCCACCACTACCATGTCCAGGTGGTTAGCAAACACCATTCATACTTAAACTATAATCATTCTCAGAAAGGTTCTGTCTGTTATGTTCTATTTCTATGACTGTTTTCTATCATTTTCAAGTGACTTCTTGGATGTTTATTTAGAGATAAAGATATCCTTTCTGTCTTTTACTTAATGATGTCATATGTAATGATCATCTGAATTCAGATGTGACTGACTGATGACTCAGAGCAAAACATCTTTGCCTCCAATTAAACTCTCTGGACAGATCCTGAGGAACATTTGTTTTCCTTTTCTATCTTTGGCTTGTCCTGATTGTCAATGTCTGTCACAGATCGTATATTAGAAATTGTCGTTTCACCGTGGTAAAAAAGTGCCATTCTATTAAACTGGAGAGGATAACTGTGAGAATTAATAATTTAAGATGGTCATTTATGCTTAGAAATATTTAATCATTTGTATGCTGATAAAAATCATATCCTTATTAGGTCTGATAAGATTCTGTGTGCACTTGTGTACCATGAGATGAGAAGAAGCAGCCTTGACGTTATAATTTCCATTATAGCTGTAGAGACCCGACTGTCTTGTTCGTTATCTCAAAGTGTAAGACTTCACACCTTTAAATGTTCGTTTGAGACATGACCTATTGCATGTTCCTGTACTTATAATTTAGCGAGACGCTTACTTCTGCTTTTCTGCATACAGTTTAAGTTCAATGAAAGGTCGTATGTCTATGTATGGTATAGCTGGAAACACACATACACACACACACACACACGCACACACACACACACAGAATACAGACACTGATGTTGTTCAGATGTGCCTGCTTAAGAATGTCACGTGTATTTGTAATTGCATATTCATGAATGATTGCTTGCTGACAATAAAAAGGGCTGCAGCGAAGGAGTCAGTCAAAGTTGGTTGAGTTCAGGTGAAGGAATCTTTTCCTCAACTTTGACTGAGGAAGTAGTGGAAAATAGTTATCTGATGATAAACTCTCATCTGATGATGAGAATTTATTTTCCTCATTAAATCCTGCCAAGCACAACAAGTGGCCTATTTCTTAGAGGATAAGGTGCTGGGAAATAAAGAATGTTAAGCTAGCTGTATAGCTGAAATTACATTGCCTGGAACAAACTTTAGTGATGAAAGCATAGTAAAAGGATGAGCACTCAATGTGGGGGTTAAGAAGAGTGAAGGATTGTCAGTCTGCATCACATGTCGCCATGGAGGTCGCAAGCACCTCGGCACAAGCTCCAAATGAAGACAGACCTGAAAGTACCTTCATGAGATGAAGTTGAATCAGGGTCTATTTCTTCTTACCACACCTCAAAAAGGTCATGCTCGTCACACTCATCAAAAAGCTCCAAAGTAAGCTACAAAACAGCCAGAGCTCGACCCAAAGCAGAGGCAATGAAAACCAGACTAGCATTCACAGAAAAGGACAGCGGACTGAGAGTCAAGAAAGTCAAATTAGAAGCCAAAATAGATTATATTAATGTTACGCAGAGAGGTGTGGTGTGGAAGACAGCAGACATCACTCTGACTTAACTGAAATAGTTAGTACTTAGTTTATTGGCCAAACTTTTGCACATACAAACAGCAACTTCCAAAAATGGCCCCCATTTCATTTCTTGCCAGCTTATACTCTGAAACCACACCTTCTCAATTCAAACAGGCCTATAAAAGAACTACATTTGAGGCGAGCTTCCTCTTTACTTGAATGACAAGATGGCGACCACAGAAGTTTGACCTGGGTAACTTACAAACATTTTGCTGCATTAGTGCTTCCCAAAAATGTATCTACAAAGAGAAACTGAAGCTCCTAGCCGAAGCTGAGGTGTTGGAGGTAGCTGCTGGAGACATAAATGAATTCAAAAGCAAAGAATTGGAGTTCCTGTCCTTGCCATAGAGTTCATCAAAAAAATGGATCACTATGTTACACTTAAAAAAAAAATATCTGTAAAAGTACTGTATAATCTACCTTTTTTCTATGAAGGAATTTTCCGTATGTCTTTAATTACGCATTGCATTATGGGAGCAAGAATAGACAAGAAGCGGGAAAATTTACAAGCAAGGCAGCCATCTTCATGGGTAGGGATTTGGAGACAATTTTTTGATTTTTGCATTTATGTATATATTACATCTTAAAATGTATATCTTAAAAGACTTAATTTCATGTGCTTTTTGTTAAAAGTGTCCTAATAATGGTCAGCCCGCGTCTGCCACATCGAGGAATTTGCTGAGTAATAATGAAATAAGGATAATTTACATTTAATTTTATTTGTACTTTACACTTCTTTTGGCTGTTAGGCAGAGTTTTGCTATATAATCACCAGTTTTTGTTTGACAGATAGTGGTATAAATAAATGCTTATGGCAGGAGTCAGTTTTTTTCCCTGTATCGTATGGTTTTAACTTTGCTAAATGTAGGCTAGCTCGCTAATGAGTTAAAGGGAGTTTGATCTATGTGGCTAGTTGGAGATTACAGTTGGTGCCAAACGGACAGAAACGTTGAAATTCAAATTTTATTTGTCACACGCACAACCATACACAGTACGGTATGTGGTAAAATATCTTATTGCGGTGCAATGCCCGGCCATTAAATGACAGTAGGAAATGACAGTGAGATTTAGAGATTACTACAAAATTTACAGATTGCACTGCTTGGTGTAGATGGAAAGCAGGTCAGGAAGCTCTGATCAACTGATGCGTTCGGCCGAGCGCACCACTCTTTGCAGATCTTGTCTGTCCTGCTTGGTGCTGTTCCCAAACCAGGTGCAGATGTGTCCCGTCAGGGAAACATCGTCGATGGTGCACGAGTAGAAGTTCTTAAGCACCGTCAGTGGCAGATGGAAGTCTTCTGAGGAAGAAGAGACACTGGCGGGCTTTCTTAACCAGGGTGGTAAATGTGACAGGACCATGACAGGTCCTGAGTGATGTGGACACCCAGGTACCGGAAACTACAGTGGCTTGCAAAAGTATTAGGCCCCCTTGAACTTTCCCACATTTTGTCACATTACAGCCACAAACATGAATCAGTTTTATTGGAATTCCACGTGAAAGACCGATACAAAACAAAACCCAGGAGCCACATTCAGGTAAAAGTGTAAGATCAAACGATCCGTCAATAAAGGATAATGTTGGATCAGTGTTTCAATATTTATATCTTTTATCAGATGTACATGTCGTTTGGTTATTTGCCTTTTGGTTGAAAGTACACTGAGAGAGGACTTTTTTATTAGTGATCTTAACAGTATTTTTTTTTCATATTAATGTAATTTTTTCATCTAATTGAATACAATCTATTTGTGTATGATTGTCAGTCCAAAGAGGGAGAGGGGAAAGAGGGGAACATGAGGAGAAAGTACAAGGTCAGGAAGAACCAGGTAAGAAAACACAGGGAACAGTGACAGGCAAAACAGAAACTGTTAAACTGCTTGAGAGAGTTGACCACCAAAAGTGATTTGCCAACCTCAAGGTGAGGCGACATCTGTATTATATTATACATACACATTAAAAGTGAATCTCTGTCCAAAAAATGCACTCAGTTTACTTCTTACTCACTATGAGCATCATTTTCTCCCAGTAATTAAGGTTAGGATATGTTTGTTTTTTTTATTCCAATCCATTCTTCGTTTGCTGCATTTAAATAAACTTTATCAGATTTGATGGTTTTGTTACAGACTTTAAAAAAAGTGTTTTGTTTTTCTTTCACAAATGTGGGGATTAAATTGTGTTAAAATGTACAAAACAGTGATGTCATGTTTTGTGATGAGGACCCAGGCACAGAGAGACTTGATGAATTTAAGAATCTTATGATTTCATAAAGAAATTTGCAGACTTGCACAGAGATGGTAAATTATGATGACTGATAACGGAGATGAAGACAACAGACGACGAGGACAGGGAGGAACAGGGGTTTAAATGCACCAAGGAGACAGTCAGAGAGAACTCAGGACAACTGGAGACATTTAAGGATGCAGGGACTGACAGAGATGTCATCGTGACGTGTAAAGTTTATCTTGTGTTGGGATTCAGAGATTCTTTTATTGCTACCATATAACCTGCCTTATGATGAATGCATTAATAATATGGTTTACAGCATTATTTTATCAGTAATATTTCTTACAGGGTTCATATTGCATTGAATATGTTTGTCATCACATTCATTCTATTCACAGGTTGAGTTCATTTTATACACATTGCATATCTGTGCTTGTTTAGAGTTGATGTTCCATCCAAGAGGGTTTTAAGCTTCACTGGTGAGAGTGTCCAGGTGATACATGTTGAGGGAAGATGAGAACATAGCAGGTTAATTGCATGCATGCTTACAATACACATTAAATCTAGTAGCGGGCCTGAGCGAAGGTCCAAGTGTCTTCTGCTTCTTTTTGAGACTACTTAGTGATTGGTGACGAGGGTCCATTATTAGCCCTTAGAGGCCCTGAAGCTTGAAGTTTATTACCTTATGTTAGATTTGTATTGTTTATTGCCATTTATGCTTAGAAATATTTACTCATATATGCTTAGAAGTATATAATCGATTGTGTAGTGATAGGAGGTTTGATCCTTAATAGTCTGTAACAACTCTGTGTAGCATGAAGAGGGGAGTGTGTTCACTCCTCTTCAGAGTGTTCCGGCATAGATCACACACCTCCTAGGAGAGGTCGTATCTTCTCTTGCTGATATATGGTATAGCAAACACACGTATATCTGTTTGAGTCTAAGAGCCTTTTGTTTAGATGGACCGCTAGACTCCTGGCACCAGCTTTGGGGAGTCACATTCCACACACACACACACACACACACACACACACACACAGGGTATTCTTTGTTCACATGTATACCTATGAAAGAGGTCATATGTTAATGAACCTATGCATATTCATGTAACCATAATAAAAGAGCAGTGTTACGGGAGAGCGGACGAGAGCAACTGGGGTCAAGCGAAGGAACGGCGCCTGTCCAGTTCTCTCCCGTGCACGTGAAACATAAAGAATGTTGCCTACTCGTGTCTTGCTTGCTGTGTAATTACATTGCCTTCAACGTTCCAGCGAATAGGTTCAAGCTACAAACCTATCACCTTAAAAGGCAGGTGTTATAGAAAAGAGAAGTTATATGACTGTTTATAGTTATTAAGCTGTACGAGATGTGCTCATGTCTGTAAACAATGTATTTTTGAGCTGTATTGACATGTATGTGTGGGCGTTAATTTTCTATGCTATAAAACCAGCATTCAATGTATTTTTGTCAGAGGGAGACATATGCTGATGTTTCCTCTCCTGTGTTAATAAACTCATCGTTTGATTGCACTTGTCTGGTGCCTCCGTCGTTTGTTGTCTGGCCTGCAGTTGATCGATCTCGCTTCATTTGGTGGAGGATGCGAGGCATCTGAAGATCAGTAGAAAGAAGTACAGGTGTTTGTTGTCGGCGGAGGTCGAGGCCAGATCAGGTGATCGGACGGCAGACGTCACGGTGATTGCTTGGCTACTGGGCCCACATAATAAAAAAGGTAAGGCACAAACCTCTTAAACAGAAATTGTGCAGTAGTGGATTATAATTCTAAAACAGGTAGTCAAGTGGTCATCCGTTGATCTCTGTTTTGAGTTTTGTTTGAAATGAAAATCTTTGTTTGCAACAAAAGTGAAACTTAAGAGTATTGTTGCATTCACTTTCGGCTCGGAAGAAGCAGTACTGAGCTAAAAGTAACTTGAGACGTTGTTTTAAGGAATAAAGAATAAATACTGGACGCGAAGGTCCGAGGAGTTGATACATGATCTAAGAGAAACTCAGGCCAGCCGTAAGCTTGAGGTTTTGTAACAAACCGAGCCGAGCAGTAAAGTGAAACTAAGGTCTATTGTGTTGAAGTAATTCTGAGAATAAATACTGTGAGTTATGAGAGACGATTAAAAGCATTACCTGTGCATTTGTGGACCCGCCGTGGCCCGTGAAAAGCTGTGTTTTTGTTGATATTCCGGGAGAATCTGCGGACCTGTTGGCGTCTAAAAGACGAGCGGCAGTGTGCATATCCGGGTCAAACTGAACTGAGGCTGTGACGTAGGAAACTGTCTGAAATGATTTAAAGTGTCAGCCGGCTGTGTGAGAGGCTGTAAAAAGTCTCTTTTCCCGTTCTTTTCTTGCTGGGGAAAAAGTGCGCAGTTAAAATTTGGGTGCGGTCACTTCCCCTTTTAATTTTAACAAAGAACAGACACATTGATTAAACAGGGGTAGATAAAAAGGCATGCTCATTTCTGGATCGTGTCAAATTGAATATTCGTGTACAGGGGATTTTGTTTATATGAAATGCATATGTCGTGCTGAAACGCTAGAGAACCATTATGGTTTTACAGTGACTGCAGAAATAAGACAGTCAGAACCAGAATTATATAGCTTTTTGTGCCGTTGTTTCATTATATTTAGGTGCCTGGAAAAACACGGGGATCCCATTGAGGCTGCTGAAGCATTTTCCCCGTTTTGTGAGCGCATTTGGTGATTTTGAAATACAGTATCACTAGACAGGGTGATTCTAATATAAGAGTTATTTTAATCCAACCAGAAACAGAGTAATAAATAAAGCTGTGAGCCTCCTCCTGAGTGCAGAGAATTTGCAGAATTTTTGAGTATCTCTTGTCAAAGAAAAAGGGAAAAGGGATTCTGTGTATTGCATGGGTGAGGCAGACTGTGAAGTTTTTAGATTAGATCAGACAGAACAAATGTGGCCGAAGGTTGGATCTGATATGAGGCGAACAGAGGACCGGTCTAAAAAGATTACAAAGGTACGCACAAACCTGTTCAATAAGCAAATTTGTGCAGTTTGGCTGAATTCTAAATTATCTGTTCGCTGAGTAGATGATCTTAACTATTAAATTGGCGCAGTAGGGGTAAAACTGAATTCTCGAGAATAAAGTAAAACGTCGAAGTAATGAATGAGTAACTTGGAAGTAATGAGAAGCTTTGAAGCAAGGATAATGAAACTTTGAGAAACAGACAGTACTGAGTTAAAAGGTTATATGGTATTTCATGGTAAAAGAGAAAAAGAGACCAATGCATGTTTAAGAATAAGAGAATATAAGAGTTTATTGGTCAGTTTATGGTTTAATAAGTGTCAAGTTCAGGGGTGCAGACCCCCTCCCTATTAGAGACGTCTATTAGGGTCCGTCGGCGTGCGGGACTGGAGATTGACCATCTTGGTTTTAAAATTGGTTATGATCAAGAGGATCATTTTGGGAGACACTTATTTGTAAGTAAAACGAGTAATTTCGGACGAGGAAGTCCGAGAGAAAACACCTGGTGCTGTCAGGATGTTTAAGTGACACAGAAGTTCAGAAAATTGAGTCAGAAATGGTTTTGTGGCTCTTGGTAAACTGATTTTGAAGGAAAATCAGTGTTTATTGTGCTGAAGTAACAGATCCGGCGCGGTCTGACGGGAAGAATCAGCTGCACAATTCTGAGTGTGCAGCGTTGTTGATATTAACAGATCCGGCGTGGTCTGAGGAAAAGAAATAAATCGGTGAATGGTTGATATACTTACATGAATTTTGGTGGATCCGCTGAGGTGTGTGAATGTTGTGAGTACTCGATTTGAATGATTCTGTGTGATTTGTACAAAATAATAAATAAGTAATAATAACACATAGGAGAGTGTGTGAACAGAGGAACTCTGAGAGAAAAGTGTGTGCATGGAATAAGGGTGTATTGTTTTTAGATCAAGATTTAGTAGAACTAAAGAGGGTTTGTAGATTGTAAATACAGAAAATAAGAGGTTGATTAGCCTGTAAAAAAAAAAATAAAAAATTGTCACACTGCAGATGATAAGAAGCATGCTATTTAAAAAACAAAAAAACAAAACAGCAACAAAAAGTAAAAAGTGAGCATTTTACATCTGATTTATTTCAAAAACAGACCACAATGAGATTTTGGGCAGTACAATAAAAGTGTAGACTCTCTGTTGGAGAGTGGGCAAGCTATTGTCATCTCAACAAATTTGGGATGAAACAAAGAAAATTTCCAGAGCCAGTGCATCCCCTCCCCTCATAGCACCCCTGGCCACTTGGTCCCCGTATCAGGCGAGTATGGAAGGCTGGATAGCCCATGACGGGTAAGATCCCAACTCGAAACCCTGGGACAACCTAAGGCAGGCACAGTCACAATTACTCGGCCTCAGTCCCTGTGAGCCCAGACTCACTGGTGAGATGAAGTGAAGAAGACGGGACTTTAAGGGTAAAGCCGCTGGGCTGAGGCGGAGGGGGAAATGTCATTAACAATGACCAGAGATGAGCCAAAGAGAGAAAACACTCCCTGTCTTTCAGGGTGAATTGTTCACAGCGCCATGTCTCCATAAACCTGACAAGTGGGCCCTAACTTCTGGCTGAGGACAAGGAATGCTGTTATTTAAGGTGGGAAATCAAAATTGGGGTTAGCAAATTTGGGAAAGAGAAAACTGACTGTTTAAGTGGAAAATTGTGAAGGAGTCTGAAAAAACCCACAAAAAGAAACATATACACAATCACACACACAAATAGAAAATGCATTAAGCTTAGAATACAAAAGAGCTCATGAAGATCAGATAGCATGTTGAGCATATGAGTCTGTTTATCATCTTGTCCAACTCGCTTAGTGTGTAGTAGTTTTTAGGCGTTTAACGAGATTTTCTGTGTTTTGAGCAGGTGAAATTATGTTAAGTTGACCTGAGAGTGTCAGGACCCTGAAGAACTTGTGGCAAAAAGTTCTGTGTCTAAGATTGTTGAGGTTGTTGTTGTAGTGATGGGTTACTTCTATCGGTTAGATTTGTGTTGTTTTCTTATTTTAATAGAGGGAGTTTTATTGAACATGGACATATCTAGAATTGGGCCCATTATTTTTGTAACAGTGCACTTAGAAAAAACCTGTCAGGTGATTTTGTTTTGTGTTTTGATGAGCTAATAATCAGCTCTCTTTTTCTCATTTTTGTTCTAAGCAGGCCTGCAACAGTGAATAACAGCGCTGAAAATTCCCGGGAGAACAAACATAAGGTGACCTTCTCCAGATTACAATGGGCGGAGGAGAAGGCTAAGTCTCTGTCTAAAAGGATTGCCGCGAGCCAATCCCGTCCAAAAGCAGAAAGAACTATTTTTCTAAAAAAACAAAATAAAACAAATGAATGAGCGCATGTTGCTGAGAGTGAAGACTCTGATTATTTGTGCGGGAGTCTCCACTATCAGCAATACCTGGTGTGAATGCGTGTAAA
The DNA here is from genome assembly GCF_001858045.2 of Oreochromis niloticus. Taxonomy (NCBI): domain Eukaryota; kingdom Metazoa; phylum Chordata; class Actinopteri; order Cichliformes; family Cichlidae; genus Oreochromis; species Oreochromis niloticus. The sequence goes on from NC_031969.2 coordinate 1,378,461, forward strand.
TGGACGTGCGTAAATGGACGGTGACTGGACGGACGAGGACCGACTGGACACTGAGATAAAGACTGGACTAAGGTTGGACACATGACTGATAACTGTTCTGTTTTAAGTTTTCTTTTTATAACACAGATTGGATCATAAGTGAGGAAAAACTCAGTATGAAATGTGAAGTTGAGGTTAACATACAGGTTTTTGTTTCTAGGAAGTTCCAAGGATGCAGGCTGTGGATGGAGCCAAGAAAAGATTTGACATGATGATTAATTTGATTTCATTCCTTAAACACAGGTTTGAAGGGCCGGAGCATGAATATCTAATATGATATGACTAACCTTTTTCTTTTAATTTCCCAAGCTCGAGTGAAGGATTTTGAGTTTGTAACACATGAGATGTGTTACAAAAGGGGGGAGTTACAGGATTTAAGGTTTAATTTGAAATGGGTTTTAGGATTACTTGATGACGTTTGGGGTTTTTGATACTTTAGGTACGGTAAAACTGAGGCAGAAATTGTTATTTTCATGTTCTTTTTGATTTCTAGAATAAGAGGTTATAATTTAGGCTTGCACATACAGATATGTCAAAGGAAAATCGTGTATATATGATCAGCTATATGAAATGTATTCTTTTAGGATCACTAAGCAAATGTCTACGTGACTTTTCACCTAATAACTTTTGTGACGATAAACTTATTTACCAACTAGCAGCTTCCTCTTTTCTAGAACATACAGACTTAGAAAAGGGGAACCTCAGCTACGGTGTGATTTGAAGAAATCCCCTGTCAAGATATTGCATAGATTTATTTCTAGGGTCTATTTCTAGACCGAACGGAAACAGAGCGCAAAGACACCTAGTTGTTTACATTGCAAAGAAGATCAAAAGCGTGTTAGACATAGGTTATAATGGGAGCATAAAAGTGATGAGAGGGACTTTACATAACATAAAAATCCTGCGACAATTCGTAAATTGCCCAAACACAGAGTTCAGACCGGATATGCGCTACCCGTTAAAGGGGGCGAAGAAATCAGGCCTAAGTTTTAAAGATGAAATGGGTTAACTCGATAGAGGATGTTTCCAAAGGTTGAGAAAATAATGTAGGACCTTTTACCAGGAGAAAGCTAATTGTATCTTTTACACTTTACAGTGTGCACTGAGGGAAGTCAGGAATAGTTTAAACTAGGATTGAAAAAATTAAACTGGGTGAAAAGGGGGTGTAGCAAGTAGATTTAGGGCAGCTCACAGCCCGGTGTGAACGCAAGGTGCTGTCACACAGCTTAAAATATCTGCCGGAGGTTTCTTCCTGTTAAAAAGGGAGTTTTTCCTTCCCACTGTTGCCAAAGTGCTTGCTCAATAGGGGGTCACATGATGGTTGGGTTTTTCTCTGTATCTATGAAGCGCCTTGAGGCAACTTTTGTTGTGATTTGGCGCTATATAAATAAAATTCAATTGGATTGTATTGAAGTAAACTTAAATGTGATAAATTAGGAATTAGTTCATTTCTCAAGTGAGAAATGAAAAAGGGGGATTGTTAGGAATAAAAGAAGTATTTTTAATGTGTATCTGCTCATTATCTTGTTTTATGTACTTTAATAATGAAGGCTTGTAGAGCAAGGCCACCTTTGACTCACAAACAAGTGCTCAGCCGGACTGAAAAACAGGAAGTTTTAGTGCACAAGGCATATTAATAAATCAAGACACAGAAAAGAGGAATTTTCCATATAAGCAATGTTCGAGACTGTGTGATGTGTAAAGTACCAAAATAACACCATATAAGTCACAGCTGATGATTCTAATGTTAGAGAACTCTTGCAACTGGCGTCTGAGCTGTGCAGAGGTTTCTCTCTTCCGGAAGATGATTGAATAAAGAAAGACAGGTACTTGTGTATGTCAGCATAAGGTTGAGTCCAACAGAAGCAAGGCATCCTACATGCACACAGCATGCAGCAGGGGTTGCCAAAATAATACAGAAAACAGCACATGTAGTGAGAGATCACCCACTCAAAGTTCTGACTACACACAGTGTGGTGGCATATGTGAACTCGCAAGCGTTCACTATGACAACATTAGCACAACAGAGACTGAGTAAAGTTTTAGATGCTCCAAATCTGACATTTACACATGAAGGAATCAATATGGCAGATTTAATGGGATCAGGAGAACCTCATGATTGTGCTAAGAAAGCAGAAGTTGAAGGGAAAGTCAGGGAAGATTTAAAAGCAGAACCTATTCCTGGAGCTGAGGATTGGTTCACAGATGGCTGCTGCCATCGGGATGAAGAAGGATTGAAAGCAGGCTATGCTATAGTCTGCAAACAAGGAACTGAATTTGAGGTAAAAGAAGCAGGGAGAATTGAGGGACAACAGTCTGCTCAGAGAGCAGAGGTCATTGCACTGAGTAGGGCCTTGAGACTGGCCAAAGACAAAAGAGTGAACATTTATACTGATTCAGCCTATGCCTTTGGAGCAGCCCACGTGGAACTCCAGCAGTGGAAGAGAGCAGGCTTCCGAACAGCAACAAATGCGCCTATTTGCCATAGGAAGGAGATGGAGGAACTGGAGAGGGCCCTGCACGACCCAAGTGAGGTGAGCATTATCAAATATAAAGGACACTCTCAGGCAAATACCATGGTTGCAAAAGGAAATCAGAAAGCGGATGAAGCCGCAAAGGAAGCAGCAGGCTATAAAGGACGACAGCAAATGGTGCAGGTAACTGCTAAAGAGGAGGCAGGCATCAATATGTTGGAGGAGGCCAGACAGGCCCAAGAGGAGACTTCTCTGGAAGAGAAAGAGGTGTGGCAGAGCAAAGGAGCCCAAAAAGAGGGTGGTCTTTGGAGAGGAGTTGATGGACGACCAGTCTTAACTGACAAACTGGCCAGACAGAAGATAACTGAGGCACATGGGCTTGGCCACGTGGGAGTGGCACAGATGGAGAGAAATTTGTGTCACTGGTGGCACCCAGATTTAACAGCTATGATAAAGGAAAAAGCCCGAACATGTCTAATTTGTGGAGCACACAATCCAAAACCAGTGGTAAAACCAGAACCAGGTAAGTTTCTCCTGCCAGAGAGGCCAGGAGAAGAAATTATGATTGATTATACTGACATGATTGATGTGGGCCCAGGGGGGAGTCAGATATCTGTTAGTGTGTGTAGATGCTTTGACAGGATGGCCAGAAGCGTGGGGCCACCCGAAAAGAGGATGCCAAAAGTGTGATTAAGTGCTTAATCAATCATTATATCCCCAGGCATGGGTTTCCAAGGCGCATTAGATCAGATAATGGAACTCACTTTAATAATCAAGACCTGGAGGAAGTAGAGAAGATGTTGGGAGTAAAACACAGGTTTGGGACAGTGTACCATCCTCAATCTCAAGGGAAGGTAGAAAGAATGAACTTGAATCTGAAAAACAAATTATCTAAAATCTGCGCAGCGATGGGGTTAAACTGGGTTTCAGCTTTACCGATTGCTTTAATGACTATAAGATGTTCTGTCAATAAGTCAATAGGATTCACTCCACATGAGTTGCAGACGGGAAGGCCATTCCCAGCACCTTGGACAGAGGTCCCGGCGGAACACACCACAAGGAGTAACAGGTCTCATGCAGAATATTGGGATGAATTGAAGTGTCTTGTCTCCAGTTTCACAAAACAGGTTACCTCTGGACTGCATGCGGCGGACCAGGTGACCCCAGAGGCAAAGGCAGTGTGGCTGAAGGTTATCAAACGCAAGTGGAAGGAGCCACGCTGGACGGGTCCTTATGAGGTCGTTGCCAGAACAACTACAGCAGTTCAACTGAAAGGGAAAGGCGATACCTGGTATCATTGGTCGCAGTGTGCGCCAGCACATGAGAGTTTGGTAGAGGAAAACTCGTCTTCAACTGACACGGGTGTCAACGATAACGAGCAGAGGCAGAATAAATCCTCTCACCTGTGCAACGGGCCAACCAGTAGTCCACCTGGGAGACCGAAGAAAGAAGAGCGGCAGCTTAGAAGGTCGCCACGCCAGAGGAAAGGAGCGGTGACCAGTTGAGAACTCCAAAGGCAGGGGAGTTTCATTCCAGAACACAAAGCTTATACAACATGATGCAAACACACGAATCAGAGACACGTAATGAGAAGAAACTTATTAAAATGTTCCTTACAACTACATGTTTATTGTATGCAATGATATTAACTATGGCTGTGTTGTTTATTGTCTATATTTTGCAGGGCACTCCGGACCCCTTGTCTGAACACGGAGGCCAGTCCAGCACAGCACTTCCTGAGACTGTAGTTGCCAAAACGGGATCGGTAAAAAGACAAAAGCGCGAGGTGTCAGGTAAAGGTGATGAGTGTCTCAGCATGAATAATGGCATAGAGTTGAACTATGTTAAAGGGTCTACCAGCTCATTCACGTTTGATTTGTGTGACGTCATTAAGTGTACAGGAGCTAGGAGTAGTTGGAGAGCGTATGATGTATGGGTCTGCAATCACCCCATGATATGCTTAGGGTAAATTTAGTTGATCCAAAGTCTAAGCCGCTCGCAGAAAGCTTAATCACCATTCTGACTGATCAGACGGTAACTTCGGGAACAGTAGCTCAAAAGGAACAGGAGCCAAAAGGGAGAGTACTTCTGACAAGAGATTATTCTAGACTGAAGCCGCAGGATTTGATTGAGCGTGCCATCGGTTTCAAGGACAGTAATCTTTGGCTTGATTGGGTGGCTCAAAATGCTAGAGAACAACATGTGTCTGACTGTGTTGCCTGTGTTTCAGCTAGGCCACGTTTGTTTACAGAGCCCGCACCGTTGCATTTAGAGGATGAGTGGGGCTATGATTGTAGGTTGCAGCTAACTAGAAGTGCAGTGACTACTGGCAACTGTACTCTGTTGTCCAGGCTTTTCCCTCCCATTTCAAAGCAGACAACAGTGGGACCATTTATGCCAAAACAAGATAACTACAGATGTTTCAAGTTCTCTACAGATAATGAAAAGTACAAGGTGGGAGAGATCGACCCAACTTGGTGTGCTGTCACACTCCAGGGACGAACCACCAATAATGTAAGCGACCCAAACATGGTAATTGGAACATGGGCAAGAAGTGGGCTCTATTATTATTGTGGGGAAAACACTCTGTTAGTTCGTGTTCCTATGGGAAGCGTAGGGACATGTGCGAGGGTGCGATTGGGAGCTCCGCTCATGCTTATTGGGAACCAGGTAAAGGCTATTCCACAACACAACACACGTACCTTAGCCGCCAGACGTAAGAGACATATTTTGGCCAAAAGAGGGACCCAGGGTACGTCCTGGGAGGGACGTACTCCCTGGGGCATGCTGGGTGTGTATGTATATATAAATATACACATACACATAAAAAAAACACCCAGCACGCCCCTGCGGGCGGTTTATCCTTCAAGCTCGGGTCCTCTACCAGAGGCCTGGGACCTTGAGGGTCCTGCGCAGTATCTTAGCTGTTCCCAGGACTGCGCTCTTCTGGACAGAGATCTCCGATGTTGTTCCCGGGATCTGCTGGAGCCACTCGCCTAGCTTGGGAGTCACCGCACCTAGTGCTCCGATTACCACGGGGACTACCGTTACCTTCACCCTCCACATCCTCTCGAGCTCTTCTCTGAGCCCTTGGTATTTCTCCAGCTTCTCGTGTTCCTTCTTCCTGATATTGCTGTCATTCGGAACCGCTACATCGATCACTACAGCCGTCTTCTTCTGTTTGTCTACCACCACTATGTCCGGTTGGTTAGCCACCACCATTACGTCCGTCTGCATCTGGAAGTCCCACAGGATCTTAGCTCGGTCATTCTCCATCACCCTTGGGGGCATCTCCCATTTTGACCTTGGGACTTCCAGATTATACTCGGCACAGATGTTCCTGTACACTATGCCGGCCACTTGGTTATGGCGTTCCATGTATGCCTTGCCTGCTAGCATCTTGCACCCTGCTGTTATGTGCTGGATTGTCTCTGGGGCATCTTTACACAGCCTGCACCTGGGGTCTTGCCTGGTGTGATAGACCCCAGCCTCTATGGATCTTGTACTCAGAGCTTGTTCTTGTGCTGCCATGATTAGTACCTCTGTGCTGTCTTTCAGTCCAGCTTTGTCCAGCCACTGGTAGGATTTCTGGATATCAGCCACCTCCTCTATCTGCCGGTGGTACATACCGTGCAGGGGCCTGTCCTTCCATGATGGTTCCTCGCCTTCCTCCTCTTTCTTGGGTTTCTGCTGCCTGAGGTATTCACTGAGCACGCTGTCAGTTGGGGCCATCTTCGTGATGTATTCGTGGATGTTTCTTGTCTCATCCTGGACTGTGGTGCTGACACTCACCAGTCCCCGGCCCCCTTCCTTCCGCTTAGCGTACAGCCTCAGGGTGCTGGACTTGGGGTGAAACCCTCCATGCATGGTAAGGAGCTTTCTTGTCTTTATGTCAGTGGCTTCTATCTCCTCCTTTGGCCAGCCTATTACCCCAGCAGGGTACCTGATCACGGGCAGGGCGTAGGTGTTGATGGCCCGGATCTTGTTTTTACTGTTCACCTGACTCCTCAGGACTTGCCTGACCCTCTGCAGGTACTTGGTGGTTGCAGCTTTCCTAGCGGCCTCTTCATGGTTCCCATTCGCTTGCGGGATCCCCAGGTACTTGTAACTGTCCTCTATATCTGCAATGTTGCCTTCTGGTAGTTCAATCCCCTCAGTTCTGACTACCTTCCCTCTCTTTGTTACCATCCGACTACACTTCTCGAGTCCGAACGACATTCCAATGTCATTGCTGTATATCCTGGTAGTGTGTATCAGTGAATCAATGTCTCGTTCACTCTTGGCATACAGCTTGATGTCATCCATGTACAGGAGGTGGCTGACAACCGTTCCGTTCCGTAGTCGGTATCCGTAGCCAGTCTTGTCAATGATCTCACTGAGGGGGTTCAGGCCTATGCAGAACAGCAGTGAGGACAGAGCATCTTCTTGGTAGATCCCGCACTTGATGGTGACTTGTGCTATGGGCTTGGAGTTGGCCTCTAGTGTTGTACGCCACATCCCCATTGAGTTCCTGATGAAGGCTCTTAGGGTCCTGTTGATCTTGTACAGTTCTAGGCATTCCAGTATCCAGCTGTGGGGCATTGAGTCATAGGCCTTCTTGTAATCAATCCAGGCAGTGCATAGGTTGGTCAGTCTGGTCTTGCAGTCTCGGCTGACTGTTCTGTCTACCAGTAGCTGGTGTTTTGCGCCTCTGGTATTCTTGCCAATCCCTTTCTGTGCCCCGCTCATGTATTGACCCATGTGCCTGTTCATCTTAGCCGATATGATGCCTGACAGGAGCTTCCATGTAGTACTGAGGCAGGTTATTGGTCGGTAGTTGGATGGGACCGGTCCCTTCTTGGGGTCCTTGGGGATCAGGACCGTCCGACCTTCGGTTAGCCACTCCGGGTGTCTCTCGTTAACTAGCAGCTGGTTCATTTGTGCTGCCAGACGCTCGTGGAGTGCAGTCAGCTTCTTCAGCCAGTACACTGTAAAAAAGAAAATGTTGAGAAAACGTAAAATTTCAAGGCAACATGATGCAAGAGATTTTTGAGTTTTCTCAACTTTTGCCAACTGTTGTTGACTCAACTAAGATTTACAAGTTCTGCCAACTTGGATCTTCTTGTTCACCTAATTAGGATAATCCTGGAAGTCTAACGAAGAAATTCTAGTTTCAATGCCATGTATTTCTGCCTTCACCAAACACAGATATTCTTGTTGAGTAATCATACAATTCTTACTCCAGTGAGTTGAAAATTTACCTATATAAACAAAGGAAAATGTATGTTGTTATTATACTTGAAAAAACACTTAATAAATAGATATAGAATAAAACAAAGCACAATTCAATGTTATCTAAAAGCTTATTTATTTTGTTCAACAGTCTTTTCAGTACATTTCAGAATGTCATGGGTAGTAGGGTGAATTTCTGTTAAAAAAAAAAAAAAGCAAAAAGAAAGAAAGAAAAGAAATAACAAACAAACAAAAACGTGTTGCCAGTTTCTTTTGGGTGCTTTGAGCACCCCAGCAGAGACGTTAAAATTCCAGAGTCCAGAACCAAAAAAGAAAAGTGTCCAGCAACTTAATAATTCATGCACACACACCCTGACCGTCTTGTAAAAGCTGAACATAACTATTGCACATTAAATAGGGTAGTGCCACAAACGATTGCCTATGTACCCAGACATTGACATTTTACACAGGCTTACTATGATGAACTATGGAAGTTAAAAGTTCTTAGAAATGTTACCATCAATGAAGAGGAAACTAACACTATAACAAATCTTTTAAAATACTACAAGACAAATTTTCACCATATATTCTCAACAATACAGATTCATCTGACTAAAATTTACATTTCGAATAATGATTTATCCACTTCACCTTCATATTGTCCGACCAGGCCAAAATAAGATGGCCTGAATTGCTTCAAAGGTAAAACTCATCTGCTTTGGATAATCAATGTTGAGGGCATACAGAAGGCCAAAGAGGTGTGCCAGGGCAGTAGAGAGATCTGGAATGTTATGTAGCACAATGTCCCCTTCCAACACAACTGCATGTTCTCGCACAGACGTATCAGCATCGTCATCTTGTAGGATGGTGAGGATGGCAACTGATGCACCGTTCAACACTGGTTCCAAAATGTCAGTGTCCTGAAGAAAAGTAAAATATGAATTATTGAAAGCTAAGAAAAACTAAAGACAAAACAAATTTCTAAAGATTTTAACTTTAACCTCTATACCATGCTGGTCGTTTGACCCATGGAGGTTTTAAGAAGAAAAAGCTTATTTTCCTTTAATTAATGCCACCTTGTGAGTTTTGTACAAAAATATTTTCTGCTATGGAACAACCACTAACAATGCCCAGCTGCTGCTCAGCAGAAAAAAAGGAGTGAGAGTTATGACAACTGCAATCCCCACTATAAAATTATCTGGACTGCACTGAGAAAGTGTACATTTCCATTTTGGATAAACTCATCCTTTAAAAACATCTCATAGCAATTAGTTTTACTTGCATTACTTTTTTGTACTTACTAAGCACTTCAGGAAAACCTCTGTTGCATCTTCTCTTGAGGAAAATGGGCAGGCCTCTCAGTGCCCGTTGGACACAGTGTTGGATGTCTAAAGAGTATTCAGTGGACAGTGTTGGGGAGTAACGGAATACATGTACCACCGTTACGTATTCAGAATACAAAATATGAGTAACTGTATTCCGTTACAGTTACCGTTTAAAAAGGTGGTATTCAGAATACAGTTACTTTGTTGAAATAAATGGAATACACGGCGGTACTTCCCTGTTTCATATTGTCGCGGGTCAGGACTGTTTGGGTTTGTTTGACAGCTACGTTCTGTTGTTCCAGGCGGCAGCGTTACGGTTGCCATGGTTACAGGGTGACGCGCTCTCTCTCTGCGTGTTTCCTGGGTGAGAGAGCGCTTTTTTGTTGTTGTTGTTGTGCTAAGCTAAAAGGCAGAATGCTACAGGCATAGCTCTAAAGCATGTAGCCTGATGGGCAGTGTAGTCCGTGCTGCAGCGAGAATGGACTACCATACACGTTATGTGTCTGTGAGCGAGGGAGGGAGAGAAAGGAAAAGTCCGAGCTGTCACGGAGCAAAAATGGGAGCTGGAAGCATGTAAATATAATAATAACCACTGCAGCCAAGAAGAGTGCCTGACGAGCCCAGCTGTAAGTAAGCTATTAAGACTCAACTGTACACTGTGTTCGTGTTTTCCTCCGGAAAAAATAAGTTCCGTTGGAGAAGCCTTTCAACGCCTCTCTCTGTCTCCCGCAAGAAAAGTTGACCCAGACAACAAAGTAAAGCTAGTTTTCGGCTACCAGCCCGACACGAACCCGACGTATTAGCCAGAGGTCCCTTTACTACGTTTCGGAGCCGCGGACCTTCAGTAACAGTAATAAATCACAGCAATAGGACATTCATGTAGTTGTAAACAGCATGATAATATATTAAGTATTCCAAAGTATTCAGAATACGTTACTCTCATTGAGTAACGTAACGGAATACGTTACAGAATACATTTTGGGGCATGTATTCAGTATTCTGTAGTGGAATACATTTTAAAAGTAACCTTCCCAACACTGTCAGTGGAAAACAAGAATTTCAATTAGTGAAGTAACATGGTGTACTATACACAATGCAAAATCAGAACTCACATAGTAATGAAAGTAAAGCACAGGTCAGACCCAGCAACACGCAAAACGTACAACCCCCCCCCAAAAAACAATAACAACACCATGTTAACAATTTTACTTTCGTTTTACAAATTAAATAAAATACTGCCAAATAAGAACAAAGCAATGACTCATGACATTCATTTTTACTGACATATCCACTGATGTGTTTTATTTGAAGCCAACATCTTTTTCAGTTTCTGTTAAGAGAAAAGTATACTCTTCTGAAAATGTCAGATAAAGGAGCACTTCACTCACCTGTTCATCAAGTTTATCCAGGAGGTCTTCCATCTCCTCACCAAGAGCTCCCTTCTTAGACCAGTACAGTTTCAGCAGGCCAGGCACAACTTTGTCAAGGGATGCATTGAAGGTCCCCAGGAGGTCTTTGCTTGTGATCCGATGAAATCTTCAGATATCTAAACAATACATTCACCAAAATATTGTCATTTATTCAGCACAGAAAATTCCTGGGTAGCTGTCTTGGACAGTCTGCACCATGTTATATGCCTGACTGTGTCATCAACAGCAAAACCTACCTACTTCAAAAATCTCTCATGAATACGTCTTTTGCACAGGAATAGAAACACCCCCCACAAAACCCAGTATCAATATGAAAATACATATTATGTTCTAAGTTGCACCAAAATCTGTGACCAATCAGATTCTGTGACCTGCCTTAGTATTCTTTCCCTAACAATCTCAGACTATAGAAACTTTTTTCTAGCACAAAAAGAAAAAAAAATACATGCTAAGTCAAAATTATGAGATTGCCTTTCTGTTTCACAATTTCGATTTAGCATGGGGACTCTTGTACTGGCAGAAATGTTCAGGGTAAGGATTTCAATATAACACTGGCAAGGGCCTTGACTGGAGTGGTAGCACAAGATAATAAAGTTGGCCAATGCATTACCCCAGCAAATACCGTACTACTTCAATATAAGTATAAATCATGCCCAATTTGAATAATAATTAAATTATAAATAAATTAGGACAGTCTTACCTCCTCAGAGGAAAACAGCGCAGGTCATCTCTCCTGGACCTCAGATACCATAGGCTGACACTCCACGACCTCTCTCCGCCTGAGAGAAAATGTTTGCAATAATGAAACATTTCAATATAATGTAGAAAAAAAAACGAGAAAAAAAAGTTACGGATCGGACTCCCCGATCCTTACTGCGCATGTGCAAAGTCGGGCCGTACAGATCGCGTCTACCCGTGGAATTGTACATAAAATCAATACTCCACCAACAAAAAGGCTCTCAAAACAATACAATACTTTTCCACAGCTTTGAAGGATGGGTATCCTTCGTGGCCCACCCTATGCCAGAATTCATAGCGCGGCCCAGCCGATTCTAGTTTCAAACAATGGCGGCAGCCACTTAGTTTTAATATTACTCTTATTACTCTTTCTGGGTCACAAAGTAAACTTTTAAGGTATTTTCAGGCGAGAATGTAGCTGTGTAAATTTCAAATATCTGCTCAGTTTATTAAGACAACACATTTTTGCAAAAATGCTTCTACGTTTTCGGAGACGTCTGTTACCACCAGCTTCGATAGCTAGCTGGGGATTCAAGGCTCGCTAGAGCAGCGAGAACAGCGAACTCCTGGCATATCATTTTCAACCCCCTGCGCGGTCCTTCGCTAGCTTAAACATGATATATAAGTCCCTTAGATGACTTAAATATGTTATTGTTTGGCTTTTTTTCAGTGCTTTACTCGTTCCACCCTCCTGGGTCCTCAGGAGTATGCAGCCTAGCGCTTGTAGAAAATCCTAATAACAGATGTCGTTAGCTTACCTGCTAGGGCAAATGGCCGGCAGCTCCCGCACCTGTCCAAAAAATGGTCAAATAATACACTCCAACTTCAGACCAGGTAAAATCCGTAATGGTCGAAAAATTGTAATTTTCATCCAATTTTGGCCACGTTTGTTCAAAGTTTCTTAGCAGGTTTTCAGTTCAGAACACATCGACAAACCACTATCACACAGTCTGCTCAGACTCGTTTGGTCTAGTTCAAACTTATTCAGACCACGACGTGTGCCAGTCACCTACGGGGTTTCCCACCGGTTCCCAACTCGACTCAAAAACTCTACTCAAAAGTTGATAATCTTTGTTATGCTCGCTAGAAAATCTTAGTTAGGACAACAATGGAAGAAATTTGTTGGGCAGACAAGCTTTTTTAGGTTGTAAATGGAAAGTTTTATTTCTAAGTCAGTTTAATTTGAAAACTTTACTCAAATCAACAATTACTAGTTATCGTTTTTACAGTGTAGGCGTGAACCATGTCGGGCCCTGGTGCTGTCCAACTCTTCATACTGGAGACCCTTTCTTGGATGTCTGCCACTGTGATGGTTACCGGACGCTGTTCAGGGAGGTCGCTATGGTCTGCCCTCAGATCCACTAGCCACTGAGCATTGCCATTATGGGTTGCATCCTTCTCCCATATGCTCTTCCAGTATTGCTCCGTCTCCAGCCTTGGTGGTGCTGTTCTGCTATTGTTCCTCTGCCACTGAGAGTACACCTTTGCTGGTTCTGTGGAGAACAGCTGGTTTATTCTCCTGCCTTCGATCTCTCTGGTGTACCTCCTCAAGCGGCTGGCCAAGGCTGTGAGTCTTTGCTTGGCCGTTTCCAAGGCCTCAGGTATGGACAGCTTGCTGTATTTCTTATGCACCTTCTTTGTCGCGCCTTTCTGCAGCTCCGTTAGTTGGCTAACCTCCCTCCGTGCTACTTTGATCTTGCCCTCTAGCCTCCTTCTCCATGGAGGGTACTGCCCCTTGTGGCTGTTCAACTTGTAGCCAAGCATCTTCCCAGCATGTTACCGGGATCTGCTGGAGCCACTTGCCTAGCTTGGGAGTCACCGCACCTAGTGCTCCGATTACCACGGGGACCACCGTTACCTTCACCCTCCACATCCTCTCGAGCTCTTCTCTGAGCCCTTGGTATTTCTCCAGCTTCTCGTGTTCCTTCTTCCTGATATTGCGGTCATTCGGAACCGCTACATCGATCACTACGGCCGTCTTCTTCTGTTTATCTACCACCACTATGTCCGGTTGGTTAGCCACCACCATTTTGTCCGTCTGCATCTGGAAGTCCCACAGGACCTTAGCTCGGTCATTCTCCATCACCCTTGGGGGCATCTCCCATTTTGACCTTGGGACTTCCAGGTTATACTCGGCACAGATGTTCCTGTACACTATGCCGGCCACTTGGTTATGGCGTTCCATGTATGCCTTGCCTGCTAGCATCTTGCACCCTGCTGTTATGTGCTGGATTGTCTCTGGGGCATCTTTACACAGCCTGCACCTGGGGTCTTGCCTGGTGTGATAGACCCCAGCCTCTATGGATCTTGTACTCAGAGCTTGTTCTTGTGCTGCCATGATTAGTGCCTCTGTGCTGTCTTTCAGTCCAGCTTTGTCCAGCCACTGGTAGGATATATGGTCAAAATAAGTGTTCAAGAAATCTGTTTGCTTGTTTACCTTATCAGCTTGTCATTTCCATCAATGTGCCACAATCAGTTTGGACTTGCCACCTGATATGATCTTTGTTCTGGTCTCCGCATAACTGCTCTAAGTGCAGCTGCTCCAGGATTTATCCATAACATGCCCACTTGAACAGTCCTTATCTGTAAGTCCACGTTCTCGCAGGGATGCTCTGACAGCCCCTGAACCAACTTGTTCATTGTCAGTGACAATGTCCTGCACAAGTTCATCCAAGGCACTGTCAGTCAATTCTGCATACAGTGATGCAAGGTTGAAAGGAAACGGTCTGAAATGAGAGAAAAAAAGTCATTTATCACGACCATTAAAGTGCATTTTAGTACTTGACTAGTGTTGCACATTCACACATATTCACATGCTTTTCCATATCCAGACTTTCACAATACTTTTCATTTGGTTAAACTGTGTGTGTGTGTGTGTGTGTGTGTGTGTGTGTGTGTGTGTGTGTGTGTGTGTGTGTCAAACTATTGAAAGTCACACTGATTTCAAAAGTCACTGACCGCAGACATCTTCTAATTGTCAGGATTCAAAGAATATTTGCCATCTGAGGTGCAGCAAAGCCACATGACTTCTGGAGTGAAAGCTGTTCCCGAGTGATAAGGTAAAGGGATCGACCCCTACCTCTGTTCAAGAACACTGGTGCCTGGTATCCAAAACAACCTGAAAATACATCAGCATTTGGTGTACTTGGCAAATAGGTTAAGACACAGTCTTAATTTGTTTCATGCTTTTGATGAGTTAAGAAATCCCCACAATATGTGCTCACCTTGTTGGCCATGCTGAGTAGACAGTCTGACCTCCTGAATCAATTCAATCAAGTCACTAAGAAGTTGATCTGCTGCAGTTACATTGATCAATCTTCCTCTTGCCCACTGAAGGCTTCTCTGCATTGTCCCCAACCTAAAAAACATAAAACAATTAATTACTTAATGTTATATTTTCAGGACATATTTCCCTGAAATATTTTATGCATTCAATATTTTGACATAAGCTTTTCAAAAAATCCTTTCAAAAAGTTTATACAATCGTATAAGTGATGTCACTGTCATGAATTGCTATATGAGGGCAAAGATGTAGACTCATCAGCAGGCAAACATTACCAAATGACAAACCTTTATTCAGGCGAACTTCAAAGTCCATAATTACAAAGCCCATGACATGGTGAGTGTTACAGCCCTGGCCATGTTTTGGATCACGGTGGCTGGATTTTGTTCTGTGTGTGTGTGTTCTGTGTCTTTAAATGTGGGTCCTTCCTGATTAGTTTCCTGATTAAGTGGCTGTTTTAAAAAGCCCTCTCCAGCAGTTGCCCCCTGGCAGCAACTGACAGCAGCAGCAGACTTGTCCTTGCCCTCCAAATCCTCTATAACTTTTGTGTGTGTTTCCCCAAAATTGCTGAGTTTTGTTAATAGGTTGTAGATACTTTTCTCTTGTAAATAGGCACTGAAGCAGAAGGGGTGAACTGCCTTATTATTTTCTGTGCTGTTTTCTTGTTTATTCATTTAGGGAGTTAGGGGTAACACTTGTCTTTTGCTTGGTTTTTGTTTTGCCCAGGGTGTAGGTAGCACCTCCTTTTTCTGAATAAGCTTGTTTTGTTTCTTATTTTGGCCTTTGTTCACCCTGGAGTTAAAGCTTTCAGTTTAGTCACAATAAAACCACCTTGACTTGTAAACTGGCTTCTGGGTATGGGTTTGGGGACCAGGGTGGGGTCACCTTCCTTTTGAAATCCTTATGTTGCACTCCTGTGCCCCTAGACCGGGACGTAACAGTGAGTGAAAAGATAATCTATATCACTTCCCAAACTTCCTTAGTGGGAAAGATGTATTTTACAGTTTTTCCTATGATGGCCAGAAATGGGCAGTAACACGTTACTGTAATCTTTTTTCAAGTAACGAGTAATGTAAGGGATTACTACTGCAAAAAAGTAATTAGATTACTGTTACTTTTCCGTAAGCATACTGTGTTACTAAACCATTGTGATTTTGTTTGTGAGAGTGTCTCATGACAATGACGTACGAGCGTGTGACTCCTGTGGCAGCAACAGACGTGTGTAGATCAATATGGTTTTATTTTTGTGCCTCTATTCTGAGTGCACGTAAAAAAAATTTCAAGCGCAAATGTTACATTTTGGAGAGAAAATTCATTTTGAGTGAACAAAATTCATTTCTGCGTGCAAGAAATGTATTTCAGTGTTTTCTATGATTCTTGTAGACACACAATAACAGCCCCTCTCGCTCAGTTGTTGGCATTTGCTCTTGCTAAGACCTCTGTGTGCTGACAGACATCTGCGGATCTGCTCTCAGTGTGTCGCTCCTGCTCTCAACATCTCTGCTCCGTGCTCTGTTCTCTGTACAGCATTATAAGTGTGCCACAAAACCAACCAATCACAGACTTGGATGAACAAATTCCGATTGGCTGTTACAGTCTCCAATCAGCTCGCTAGCTACTGCATTCCAGAAAGACGGTCCAGAATGTAGCTAAATCCAGTGGAGTGATTTGGTTTAAACTAGATTAAAACCAATAATGGTATTAAAAAATTATATATTTTAAAATAAAATAATGAAACATACTAACCAAAAATGGATTTAGCTATATTCTGTTTTTTTAAAAAACCAAGCAACAACAACAAAAAAAAACAAGAAAAGCATATGCATATTATTCAGGATGAACATCCAAAGAATTGACGGCACTATTTCTGATGAATTTATTGAAATTACAACTTGATGTTGCACTCCTCCGAGTTCATGGTTAGACACAGTTTGTTAAACCTGCTCTAGGATAATTACTCAAAACCCTATTTCAAACAATCAAGTAAGTGGCCAAATGGAGTACCATATCAAATATCTGGTGCACTTTATTAACATGTCTCACCTAAAAATGAATGTTTGCAACATTATTAATGGATGAAGGTTAGCATGACTTATTACAAATTTATTAGCTTATTACAAAGCCAACATGCTAAATGCAGTTGAAAGGACAAAGTAAAGTTTCAGAATCATCGCTTTGAGTTTGTTACAAAATTTTTTAACATTAATGAAGAATAACTAGGGTACTTACAGTCTATAAATGTAGGTTTTGTGTTGATGCAGAGATGCAGACACATCTTCTCATCCATTCATCTGGGTATTCAAAGTGGCACATTGCTTTATTGAGACGACATAAATATGAGGTTGACTGTGATTGTTTTTCACAAATTCTGATCACAGGTCGTGGTAAGGGGTGGATAAAAATCATCAGTCTTGCTGATCCAATCACAACAATTTATTTTGTCCCGCCATAGTTTGAATGTTCAGGATGTCATATACCCAGCCTTTTGGCGGACTTTTGATGGACAATCATGTCTGACCGAAGCGCTGCATTCCGAAGGAGAGTCAGTATGCGGTTGAATTCATTCGTTCTCTTATGTCACTAAATGAAAATGACTGTGAAGAGTGGACTTCTCTTCTACAAAGGTGAACTACTTTGGTGGTGATTACTGTATTGTGTAGCTTTTAGCTTTCTGTGTTTTGTGTTTGAAAAACCAGAAATATAAGTTGTACATTTTAACAGACAGAACGAATAGATCTGTTAGGTTGAAATTGTTAAATGTTGCCATTATTGTACTTAAATTTGTAAGCCTTGCCTTAAACTGTAGGATCAAAGACATTCTTCTGTTTCTGTTCACCTCCCCAGCCTGTTGAATGGTGAGGGGGGCTATCTGGTCTTTAAGTCTGACGTCACTAGCCCTGTCTGGGCTCAAACTGCAGGTCCCTAAGTCAAACGATCACTGTGGCATCACAGAGTTGAAAAACTGTCTAAAGTCTTTCATTTGTAATGAAATGATCAGCGTTCTGATCTACCATGTGTAACAATTGAGTTTAACATCCAGGCATCCATGAAAAAGGAATTTATGACATTTAACGGAGTTAGAAATTAGCAGGAAGTTAGCTCGCTAGCTTCTATCTAAATAGAATATAGCATGTCCTGACTGCGGAATTTTGGAAACAAATTCAAACGTACAGCTCTGCTATCACTTCCAACATAAATGAAGACAGAAAACTAAACAGCAGTGACGTTTGTAGGGTTACTGAAGTTTGGCTAGCTGGTATATAATGATGTGCTACGTGACCGCTAGCGACACAGCTGTGTGAGCATAATATAAAGACGCTAACTTTTTTCCACTCGATAAAAGTTAACGTGAGGATTCTCGGTGGTCAGGAACAAATGTAATCGCATGGCAGGATGCTGTAAAAGGACCAAACTTCAGCCAGGAGAACAACTGAGATAATCCATCCACAATACGAGGTTAGTCATTCATATACTGCTGCATGGGCTGGGCTGTAGTTACATCGTAAGGTTTTAAAAACTGAGCTTTCAAATGATTAGTGGTGATAGAAGACGAGGGAGGCCAACAGTGATCACAGACTGTTTTTAGGAGCTTTTTGAGATTAAATAGAAGAAAATACAAAACATTAAACATGTTAACAACACAAAAGCCATATTAAACGCAGACTACTTTAGGCCCGGAAGCAGGATTCGTCATGTCATCACTTAAAGACCGGATAGTGTAACTGTAGGCACCAGTGTTGGGTAAGTTACTTTAAAAAAGTAATTCATTACTAATTACTAACTACTTAGTCAATATTGTATTTAAAATACTTATCTAATTACTGTGTCAGAAAAGTAACTTAATTACTACATAAGTATTGTAGGAATGTTTAGCTTGTTTTAGAGTTTAGAAATGTGTTAGATAGAATGTAGAATTATTGTAGAGACACTGACACTGCCCTGGAGATAAATAAAGGCCTGACTGTGTCATGAACTTAGGAGTAGATCTTAGGAGACCCTCCCCAGTTTGAACTGTGAAACTAAGACAAAAAGGAGTTAATGTTAAGTGGAAATTCCTCAGGGCATACCTAGGTGGGGGTCTTAACATATGTAACTTGATAACTGTGGTCTGGAAGGGAGATGGTTTTTTGTGGCCCCTAGGAAGAGACACACACCCACAGTGTTTTAACTGATATACTCCCACACCTATATGCACACTCACTCACGTGCACACACATACACAGGTATCCGCACACAGTCACTCACGTGCACTCACACATACACACGGGAACGCGCACACACAGGCACTCACGTGCTCGTGCATACACACACAGACATACAGAGTTTCCAGCACACCATGGGGTATTTATGATGGGGTCGCCTCTATAAAGCTGGGTGTAACAGACAAAGGGGTGAAGATCTTTACAGAGGGACACCGGCCTCGTCTTCCCTTCTAGAAGTGCATGCTTAAATGAAGATGAATAAAGATTTTGTAAAAATGACTACTGGGTCCGGTGCATCTCTGGAGGCCCGAGGAATAAAAAAAGAACTGGGGTAAAACTGATTTCCCAACAGTTTTGGTGCCGAAAACCTGGGATTCGCTCGAGGCCCAGGGAGGAATTGGCAGAGCTGAGATCGTGAAACGAGGCGAACAGAGAGCTACCTCACATGATTAAAAGGTAAGTACGACCTGTTTATTTTCGAACCATGCATATTGTTTAAAGCCTAAATTATCTGTTCGCTAAGTTGAGCGTATCTCAGTGTAAATTCACTCAGTAGCATAAAGCGGCGGCTAGGTCCGTCCCGGCACGACTAAAGCAAGAGACTTTTGTTAAGAACTTCAGGTTGATGTTTAGCGCCCCGTAAGAAAATCTCAGTGCGTTAAAGCAGGAGACGCTTGTTACGGATTAGTAGAATCGGTGTTTCATCCGTATTAGTTATTAGGAAAAAGTGGCGGTGTTGTGATCCGTCCTCCGTGCGTTAAAGCAGGAAACGTGTGTTACTATTAGTTAGAAAGCGGGGCTGAAAGGCCTCGTCGTCCGGCTGCGGTCCGGGCGTGTCACGGGCTTGGCAGCCCCACTTTCCGTCGGACGCGTCAGGAAGACCTGTGAGGGCAGGAGGTCCAGGATGGTCACCTGGGGGGTCGTGGCTCCTTAAATAACTAAGTCGGGGAGAGGTCCCTGTCACAGTCTGAAGTATGCATAAAACCAGGATCGGTTGCTTTCGCCGGTTAGATTCCGAGCTGAGTTGAACCAGTGCCTGATGCAGAAGGAGGACTGTGTAGTGTGTTTGAAAGTGCCGTTAGAGTCGGCATCTCATTTGAAGTACGGGAGTCAATTAAAGTAACAAAAAGAATTCGCGTCTAAAAGTGTGTGTTTGGGGAAATGTGTGAGTGTGTGTAGGAACTAAGAGATTTGAGTTTAAGATTGTTTTTTGTGCTGTATGTGGACGGGAGGCCGTGCCACTGATTGTTGTGTAGTCTGAGTTTATTGGGGATTGAATCTGACTGTGTTTTGAGACAAAAGAGAAATCGCGGTTAAAGGCTGCAATCTGAAGATCGTGAGTTTATAATTTTGTTTTTGTTGAGTTCTAAAAAGCGGACCATACCCGCTCTGTGTGCTGATCAGGGCGTTGTCCTGAATCACAGCAGAGGAAGTGTCTCGCAGAAAGTTTGAATGGGACTGTGAGAAGCATGAGGTGTGTGTGAGCCAGCCTCGAGGGGCGGGTTCACAGGTGGAACAAAGGAGGAGTAAAATGTGTGTGTGTGAGAGAGAGAGAGAAAGAAAGGTGGGGGCGAGTGACCAGCCTGTGTGTGTGTGTGAATTACTTGATGACAAAAAGGGAGAAAAAGTAGATTAGTTGATTTCCTGTGAAATAATAATAGTTAAGAAATCAAAGTGATCAAATAGGAGAAAATGAACTAAAGTAACTAAAGAAAAACTAAACAGTGGATTAGTGTTAAGGTAATGATAAATAAATTGATAAAATTAACAGTGACATTTAAAGGTGACCAAGTACTCAAGGATGAATGGAGAATTTGTTTGCTGACTGTATGAGATCTGTTGGGGTGAAAGGAAAATGAGGTTGGAGGAGTGAGTTTACAGGTTAATGTGTGGGTGTGAAACAATGGGGTAAAAAAAAAATAATAATAATAATGAAAACAAAGAAAATAAAAAGTGTGTAAGTGTGAGTGGGAAATTGTCTCCAACTGGAGGAAGGAGTGATACTACAGGTCATCTTCTTCCCCTGCTGGACACAAAAGAAAACATAATTTGGAGTATTGTGGGTGAAAATAATTAACAACAACATCAAGAAGATTTTTTGTATTTGCAGTTAAGAATGAATAAAAATTTTATTTTCGGGGTTTAAAGTCAATAGAGTTCAAAACAAAATAAGCGGAGATGTGTTGCTTTAGGAGTGATGAAAACATATTCAGTCACAGTGAATAATGAAAGTCTCTCAGTCTGTCGATTACAGGTGGGGAACAGACCTGGATCAATTCTCCACGGGCAGCAGTCGGAAGAAAAATTATAGGTTAAGATCATTAGAAATAATAAAAAATAGAAACACCCAGCCAGAATTTTTGGCTGAATTGTTATGCAGCTTCCCGTCCTCATCCTGAAAAAGCAAGCTCCAAGGAAGCTAATCTCTCCCTGAAGACACAGAGTGCAGTTCCAGAAGCACAAGCATGAACATCAACAGTGGACAGCAGTCCAAGAGACAATACCAGAGTCCTGAGCAGAGAGGTCCAGCAGCGCTATGGGCAAACGACATCAGAAAGAGAAGATCCATCATCTTGATTGGATGAATGGAGATGCGTTTCCAGCAAGCTGCAACTTCACTGTGTGTGAAGGACTTTTGAGAAAATTGTTGGAGCTTGACATTTGCCATGTTTGGAGCAAGATGGCAATGAAAGAGACAGTGGGAGCATACACGGGACAAAGCTGAAGAGAACTGACTGCCATTGGACTGCAAAGTGGGAGAGGAGAACGGAGAGAAAGGAGCAGGTGAGGACAGAGGAATGCTGTTTTAGTGTGGGGAATCAAATTGGGTTAAGGAATCCGGGGAGACAAACGACTGCCTGGAAGTGGAGGATTGACAAAGTGTCCAGACCACCACAAAAGGGGGAGGAAGACAAGCACTGAGGTATGTAAGTGTACTGTTAGAGAAAACAGAAAGGCAACACCACACATGCACATGATATGTACTAGAGGTAGCACACAATCATACAGAAAGTGTCACACATCAAAAGAGGGTAATGGTAGAAGGGGTTAACAACACACAGCGTGGTTGCCGATGGTAACCTGCAAGCATTTGGGGTTTAGCTGTGCCTGACTATGACAGAGATTTTCATTTAGATGTTTCTGAAACAAAACTTGGAGTGAACGGAGTTTTGTTTCAGAAAAAAGGGGGAAGGTACATAAAGAACGCACAGAAATAGTAAATGTATTAACCCGACTAACACACACACACACACACACACTATGAAGCTCATTAGAATCAAACACAATTTTAAGTAGGCAATACTGTTACCATCATCCTGTCTGGTTTATTGAGTGGGTTGAGAAGTGATACATAGACGACTGAATTAGTATTATTTTGGGGAATATGATAACAGGGGTGAACAGAATCCTGCAGCCAGAGTTTAAATGAGTGAAACAAGCAGATTTTTTGTTTTTTGTTTTGTTTTTTGTTTCTGATGTGTGGGGAAGGTTTTACCATGGCACCAAGTCTTAGACTTGGTATGTTTTCACCTATTAGAAAAAGAATATTTTGGGACAAGTCCTAAAGACCGGGCTTCTGTATTTTTATTTACTTTTGTTTTTCAGTTTTATCTGTTATTTTTATTTTATCTTATTTTTTGTTTTGAACAGTACATTGAGAGTTTTGTTTGTGAATTTCTTTTCTTTAATTCCCGTCATGCAGATCTGCTTAAAGCACTATATGACACGTTGAGAAAACCGTTGCAAGTGAGTTTCTCAAAAATTACAATGAGCTCTGGAGAAAGCCGCTTATTTGGGACAATTAGAAAATGAGTCCCTGCCCAAAAAGGATTCAGCGAGGGAATCCAATCCAAAATTCTTCTTTTCTTTTTTTTGAAATGATGTCATTTTGCTGTGGGTGGAAATGAAAATGCGACGATAGTTTCCACTACCAGCAAAGAAAGAATGGATGAATGACTGAATGAGTGAAAGAGGAAAAACTGACTGACTGGTAAAAGCTGACAAGACTTGACCACTACTCAAGGTTAACCTCCACCTAGACAGGACAAAAGGGTGGATGAATTTATGTGTGTTTCTTTTTACAGGAGCAGGAAGATGACAGCAGCATCCTAGGTTGCGTGACGATTTAACCTTTTAAATGCCACTTTCTGTGTTTGTGAATCTATCAGGGGTGTGTTATTCATGGGCTTGTGCGCAACGTTAACATTTACATTTCTTTTCTACAGCAGAGAGTTAATCATGTGTTTGATTATGTGAGTTACAGCAGGACACACTAATGGTTAATGTTCTTTCTACTACAGGATTACTGGGTTTATGAGTGAAGGGAACTGTGTTTACAGGCTATATGTTGATTATGCTATTACACTGTGTTCTTGGGAAAATGTTGACTATTACAGGGGAGAAGTGAAAATAGTGTGAAACACATCCTGTGTTGAAATCAGTGTCATTCCTTTTACAGCAGGCTTAACTTTATGACCTTTTACAGCACCTCTGGAACCTGTCGACCTGCGCCTGACCACCAGGATTGTCCATGTGTGTTGTTAATGTTTGTTTTTCTAAGAGTGCATGTAGAGGATTCAGCAGAAAACAGACAAGTAACATGAGAAAACAAATAAGAGATGCAGTGTTTATGGAATAGTTGAATATGGGCTCATTAGCTGGCCACTACTGAGCTCATAGTGATAAAATGAGTGGAGTGACATTGCTTAAGCCTGAAGGAAAGTCACCGATTAAATTGTGGAATAAATTGGGATGATTCATGATTTGGGACAAATTATGAAAATAATAGTGATTTAATGATTTGAGAAAATCTGCACATGATACTTGTCTCTTATGCTGAATACTTTATTATTCTTATGATCTATATTTGGTTGAAAATGTGAAGTTTGATTTAACAGGTTTGTCTTCCAGGATACAGGCTCTGGGTGGAGCTGGGAGTTAGACAAGCTAAACATGTAACTGCTGACTAATGTTTTTACACAGGGTTACAGGTTGGAGTGTGGCTTCTCTAAGTGGGAAACCCTGGAGATTGTTTTAGAGAGACTGTGCAACATTCTTGTACATGTCTTATTGGGGAGTGGACGCATGGCGGAAGCCATGTGGCAAGAGGAGTGTCATTTTAATTTGTAGATGTCGTGAGGTGCCATGACGAGAAGGAGTGGCTGAGGAGATCGTCCACAAGATGGGAGCTGAGGCCAGGAGAGAGTCTTCAGGAGGATCAGAGATCACCTTCAGCACAGCAGACATCGCGCAGGAGATCGTCATGAGGAGACTCTGCACAGCAAAATCTTAAATAAAATGAAAGAGTGTCGACGTTGACGTTGAGGAAGACAACTAAGGTGTACGACGTGCTCTGCCTTAAAATCTTCAGCAGCGTTGGAACGTGAGAATCGAGGGATGGAGAGAGCGTGCCAAGCTCCAAAAGTGATGGCGCAGAGGAGGTCCAGCGATGGACTTGTGATTCTGTGAACAAATGATTTGATGCTCTGCAGAGAAGCCTTCTGCGAGGGAGAAGATGTAAACAGACAAGCCTTTCATCTACATTTACATCAGGTCAACTTCTCTAGGCTGTTTAAGGGGAAAGTGGAGAGAAACGGTAGTGTTAGGTGTGATAACTGTTGCTATTGTAACTCTGATTTTTCCTCTAAGTGAATTGCGCATAGACAGACCCGAATCCACTCCGGCGACTCCACCATCACAGGCAACGGCGAAGCGAACCAAACGCAGTGAAACAGGTAAAACAGATGAGTGTTTTGATTATTATGGCGGTATAGAGTGGGACCACGTTAAAGGGTCCACAGCTTAGTATACATTTGATTTTCGTGCTGTCATTAAATGTAAGGGCTTAAACAGTTCATGGCGGGGATATGATGTACGCGGTTGAAGGGCTTGCTGAACAGTTGGGTCCAACATCTTTAATGGCAGTACAAAATCGGATGGCGTTAGATGTTGGGGAAAAAGGAGGCGATTGCGCGATGTTTGGGGATATGTATTGTACTTTTATTTTAAATAACACAGCTCCAAACAGCTCTGTGACCCAAACTCTGGAAGGCCTAAAGACGTTGTCCACCACGGTGGATGAGCATTCAGGAGTGGATAACCTGCTGGAAGCGTGGATGACCTCTGTCTTTGGGCAATGGAAAGGTTTCATTATGTCAATTATGGTTTCTTTGACTGTTTTTACTGCAATATTAGTGACGTGTGGGTGTTGTTGTGTGCCTTGTATCAGAGCCTTGTTCGTAAGACTCATCAATCGTGCTGTGGGAGAATCTGATACAAAGTCTAACACCAGGAGACCACTTTTGGGAAATGGGGAGTCACAGTATGAAAACATTATGGTGAAAGATTTAGTGTGGTTTTATCTGCCATAGGGCAGATAAAAGGGGAGACTTGTAGAAATGTTTAGCTTATTTTAAAGTTTAGAAATGTGTTAGATAGAATGTAGAATTATGGTAGAGACACTGACACTGCCCTGGAGATAAATAAAGGCCTGACTGTGTCATGAACTTAGGAGTAGATCTTAGGAGACCCTCCCCAGTTGAACTGTGAAACTAAGACAAAAAGGAGTTAATGTTAAGTGGAAATTCCTCAGGGCATACCTAGGTGGGGGTCTCAACGTAACTTGATAACTGTGGTCTGGAAGGGAGATGGTTTTTTGTGGCCCCTAGGAAGAGACACACACCCACAGTGTTTTAACTGATATACTCCCACACCTATATGCACACTCACTCACGTGCACACACATACACAGGTATCCGCACACAGTCACTCACGTGCACTCACACATACCCACGGGAACGCGCACACACAGGCACTCACGTGCTCGTGCATACACACACAGACATACAGAGTTTCCAGCACACCATGGGGTATTTATGATGGGGTCGCCTCTATAAAGCTGGGTGTAACAGACAAAGGGGTGAAGATTTTTGCAGAGGGACACCGGCCTCGTCTTCCCTTCTAGAAGAATGCATGCTTAAATGAAGATGAATAAAGATTTTGTAAAAATGACTACTGGGTCCGGTGCATCTCCGGTGCATTAAACTCTTTAAATAATAAATTTTTTTTTTTTGAAGACGGACACTCTACAGTACGCAGCGGTAGCATCTGTTCCACAATGTAGCCTGCCAGGGCTGGACTGGGACAAAAAATGGGCCCGGGCATTTTGACTAGAGACTGGCCCACCAGGTATTATAGGAAAAGCCATAAAGCCTTTGAATGAAAACAAACACTGTTGTCACAGTGATGTACACTGCCTTGTTGGTATATATGTATCAATCTAATAAACTTAAACCTACACCATCCTCCCTATTCTGGTATTCTAAACAGTACCCGAAAGTAGACTGCTTGGTCGAGTTAACCTCCTGAACTATCTACAACACATGGTGAAAACCTGAAAGTAAGACAGAGAAGACTAGAGGTGAGACATGATCATTACTGATTACTGATGACAGATTTAGATATAACACTATATTTACACCCTGAGTTTGCCTTTGCCCTTTGTCACGTTGTACCTCCTCATGTGTTCAGGTCTCTCCGCGTTTCAAGTGTTAGCCCCGTGTTTTCTAGTTTCCTGGAGTTGCAGTTTTCTTTTCCCAGTGTTTTTGTTTCGAGTTTCCCTTTCTCTTAGATTAGCTTGTTTTGTGCTCTTATGTTTTTTGGACTTTTTTTTTTTCCAGCAATAAAGCTGAAGCTTTAAGTTCATCTTTTGTGTTTGAGTTCTGCTTTTGGGTCCACCTCCTTCCTGCCGGCCTCAGCTCCACATGCCAAAAACATTTAAGGTGTCAGTAATAAGGAGTCCCACACCGACCCACTAACGATCTCATAGGGGTAATCCTTATTTATTTTAACAGTGCTTATATGGAGTGATATCTTTCAGCGCAACACATGTTTAAATTATCTTCTCATGGTGTCATTTGTTTAGCAATTTTAACAACTTTAGCAACTTTAGAGATTATTACCTTTCATTGCGCTTTCTTTGGACCAATAAATTGACATTGACACGCTACAATGTGACAATGTTGCCTTTGCCGTTATCAGTAAAAACCTGTTTAGTAAAAATGGCAGAATAACTTGGTTTAAATCTGTTCACAGATGGCACTCCTGCTTCTCGGGTGGTCGTTCCCATAAACCTAAATGCTGAGGGTTCAGGCAGGCACTACGGGACAACATGCCTGAGATACCGGTGAAATTTGAGCTTTGCAAAGTGAACGGACAGTGGCTCATTCTTCCGCTTAAAGACGAGACACCCAGAGAAATTAGAACCAGAAACCTTCTGGGTCACTCTAATCTTTATATCCGTCCAAAGGTATTCAAATGTTTCACACAGGTGGCTGATATGGCGATATAATTTATTGTTATTACATTTATTGTAACTCAGTGGCTCTCCAGTCACCAAAAAATTGTCTAAGCTATCTTGGAAACTGTCACTGTTCAGAATAGTAAATGCTGTGATGCCCCAAAGGTTTAGAGACATTTATCTGATCACTTGAGACAGCAATGTATAAATAATGCACCCCATCAGTTAATTCACTGTTAATAACAGAAATGCAGTATAGCATGATTGAGCTTTGGTGGAACAAATTTTTATATGGGCTGATGTTTGTCTGTTTCATAAAACAATTTTTGGGTAGTGAGAATGTTTTTGTCCCCCCCCCCAACCAATGTGTTATCCCTGGTGTTTCCTGGGTTTTGCTTTTTCCGTTTCTAGTTTATTCTTTTTTTCCCCTCCTTAACATTGTTTTTGTCATCTTATCTTTTACTTGAATAACTTAACAGTTCTGCCTACCCGGGTTCTATTTGGGTATCCTTTGTGTGGTTCTGCAATCATCCTTTGGTCTGTTTTTGGTTTCTTTGACTTGTATGTTCTTAGAGTTTCTCATTTGTTTAATTTAATTTGTTAATTTTTTTAATTCCACAAATCACTTGTGTACAGTTCTGTATATCCTTTGTCATACAGTCTGTAACTTTCCCTGTGTGTACTGTTATCCTGCCTATGTAATTACTTGTGGACTAGGATGAGATTTATTTTTCCGTATAGTGTGAGTTTAGGATTTAGTATGAAAACTGAAACAAAGATTAGTTTTGTTACTGTCTGCCCTGAGACTGGGATTTAGGTCCATGTCTCTGCAAACCATAACAGCCAGAGTAGTTATGAGAATACATTAAATAACTTTTACTGATTTAAGATGGTCTCTGTAGTAATGTTTCTGTGATGTTGTAGATTACAGAAGTCAGTGAGGACTCAACTGGTGGTCAAGTTGTGCAGCCTGAAATGCCGAAGTATGTATTTTTTTTTTCTACACTTTTTTCTTTTATGTTCCTTAGTTTGATCTGCCCAAGTCCTGCATTTGGGTGCTCTTCCTGCTATGAAATATGATGCTGTTATTCCACTGCAGTGTTCTGCGTGAAACCCAGACAGCTGACCACAGTAGGTATGGCCTCCAGGAACCAGAGGTTAACAGGCAAGTGGTGGTTCTTATTAAGTAACATTCCAAAACTTCAGCATCAACTGTAACTCAAACAACACAGCAGATGTAAATATTGACAATCAAAAAGTCAAATAATTATAATGGGGGGAGACCTAAGAAGTTTGAAAATGTAAGGGTTACAAGTATTGAACTAATATTCTGAATCTCCCCCCATGGTTTTTGATTACCTCCCTCTGTTTCTGTTTAGCTTTTCAACATATCTTACATGGCATTTCTTCACTCGTTCTTTTTGTGCCACAGTTGGTGATATTGGTATTTTTACTTGCTGAAAATACATGGATAATACTTTAGTCAGTTTGACCATTCAGAAATTTGGTACTACAAACCACCCAAACTATTCAGAGTAAACAATTCTTCATTTACCCATTTCAGTCTAATCGCATAAACGGATACAATCATTACAATCAAGGACCGGCCAAGGAGCCCGCGTGGTCTTGTCAAGGACCAGGTAGCAATTTTAAGTGGCTGTATCTGTACATAATGTAAAACAATGTGAAATCACATTATGAGATGAGTCATTCCATTTCAATATTTGTACATGATTTTAAAAAAATCAAACACATCTGTGTTCTGTTTAGGGAAGAGTTTTAAATTGACTCTCAGAGTCTGAAGTACCTGATGTGGATGACGCTGTCCTGGCTTCCCACAAATAAAATGATTCCAATGTATGTGTAATGAACAACATCCACCATAACTGCTGTATCTATGTATAATGTGTTTCACCATGTGGTCGTGACCAGATGTGTTTTTTCCCCCCCCCTTCTTCAGAATGAGATGGACGTTGCCACGGTGCTCAAAGATTTCCAGCAAACCCATATAGACACCAGCAACTCTTTTGCCGTAATTGCTTGACGCCGGGAAATCCTCCATAGTGCCTGCATGGCACTCTCAAAATGTTGCCAAATACTGAATTTGTGGGTGAAATGGCAGATGATTATGGAGGCCCAAGGCGGGAGTTTTTTCGGTGACTTAAAGTGCCATCTCTCCAATTCAGTAATAGAAAGCATGCATTTGTTGTCATAAACATGAAATCACTATATGACTCAAATTTTTTACTCACTTTCCCTGCAGGTTACTTATGGTAGAAGCTCAGAATTCACTTTGGATTTTTGTTCAACTACAGTCAAAATTTGCTGTCAAGCAATAAATTCTATACAGCAGGAAAACTGCCTGCTTGGTCTATTGGCCTTCGCTGTATCAACAGACATCTTCATGGATGATGACATTAAATGCAACAGAAAAGGTAAAGTTGTGTGCATGTTGAGGTAAATTTTCATGAAACAATTTGTTTCATTAGTGGAATCTTTTAAACAAAATAATGTAATGTAAGTACACTTAGTGAACGCTTTATGTATTTTTATTTATGGAGCTGCCTGATTTTCAAGGTTTCCAACTGCAGCACCCCACAAGACCTGGCAGGGTTGAAGAGTCACCTTGGGGACTGGATCACAGGCTGTGGTATCCCAGACATCTTCACTGCCACACTGCTGGACCTTAAGAGAATAAGGGGTGAGATTGTAGCTCATTTTGTCTTTCACTGGTAACAATTTGTTAGACAAATACAAAGTTTTTTTTGCTGGTCAGTGCTAGTTTTCCCTTTGTGTGTTCCTGCCCCCCCGCCCCGTGGACTAACAGTTAACACTTAAACAAATCAATAATCTGCTGAACTGATATCTGTATTGTAGCTACTTACGATAGTGGTTAAATTAACAGAATGAACCTTGAATTTTGTATTTATTTTTTTTCTTTCATTTGAAAGTCCTGCATGTGGTTGAAAATCAAATGAATTGACAGCATAATCTGTGGTCAACAGGGTTGCCAGCATGATCCAGCAGTTTGTTGATTACATGGATTCATGTGGTCAGTTCTGGCAAATGGTGAAAAGATTCTGGAAGCAGTTCCTTCCTGTATTTACAAATGCTGGACATAAGCTTACGAGGAACGGTTTCCAGAATCTCTTCACCATTGACTGGAGTCCTGCAGGGAGTAACAAACATTAAGAAGAGGAAGCCACCATCTCTCAGTGGGAATGGTAGCTTATGGCCATTCAAGGTGTGTACATAGAATCCAACATTTGTGTTTGTGTTTCTGTGTGTATTACTTCAGGTATCTCATGTTAGATACAGAGTCTGCAATCTAAAATTGAGATGAGGAAATATTAACACTTGGAAGCAATAAAACCTTACGACTTTGCAAAATCCACAAAAACCCCAGCCTTCTGAGAGCAGAAGAAAAACAGTTATGTATAAAGGGTGCTTGAGGACCCACAGTGACACTGGTGTCACCGCCCCTTTACACTTAGAGAAAAACTATTTATAATGGTTTAACTTTTACTTTTAACTAATAAAGTCCCTAAGTGATGTCTACTGCACAAACTAGTTCAGTCATGTGACAAGTGAGGCACTCTGGGTGTTCAAGACACCATTTTCAAAGTCTTGGTCCACCTGGTTAGCTAATGAGACCACTATGCTAATTTTAAAAACTTTCTTTTTGCAAAGGTAAGCTTTTACTCATTCAGCAATTCTAAACTTTAGATAAGATGTCATAGGTCACTTGTAACCTAGTTTGGTAATATTTCTGAAACATTTTGATCTAGAATCAATTTGTTAAATATCGCTGTGACAAATATGTCACATCGGGCATTAAACTCCAAATTTTCTTAAAAAAAAACTGATGTCACATATTTGTCACAAAAAGACAAAAACTGATCATTTGCTTAGTCAGTTTAGCTTATTCAGTTATTTTAAGTAAATGTATTCTTTGTTGTTAATTCTCAGTCATATTTAACTAAATTCAAGCATAACTAATTTATTAAATTACCTACATTTGTGATGGAACTTTACTTTAGCTTTGTCGAGGCGTTTTTCAGTTACCCCCCATTTTTTGTCATTTTCACTCTTTTGTAGAATGGATAAAAAGAAAAAATATAATGTTCAAGATGCGCTGGAGTTTATCACTGCAGAGGACAGTGAGTATGAGGGATGTGAAAGTAGCTCAGATGAAGATTCTGAAGACCCTAATTACATCCCCCACAAAGACGTGGAGAGTGATGAATCAAGTGAATCCAGTGATTCAGACAGTTGTGATTCAAGTGATTTAGAGACAGAGCCACATTCAAGCCATATGGACACTGGGCAGCCCAAGGCAGCTATCAAAGGACAAAAATTCTCCTGGAGAAAGAAAACGTTCGAAACCCCTGAGACCACATTCAAGGGACCATGTGCCAAACCTCCAGATGAGATCCACACTCCACTGGAGTACTTCAAAAACTTCATCACAAATGATATGCTGCTGTTGTTAATGGAACAAACAAATTTATGTAGTGTACAAAAATCCAACCATCTGAGAAATGTAAATACCACTGTTAAAGAACTAGAAATACTCATTGGTCTCCATCTGAGGATGGGTCTATGCCAAATGCCTGGAAATCGAGCATACTGGGAAAAAATATATATGAGTCATTTGATATAACTTACAACCCCCGTAATTTTCATGAAAGTAGAAATAGGTCTGGGTTCTTAAGGGATACAGGAGAAAATGAATTGACCTTTTAGATAATTTAAGTATTATAATTGAAGGAAACATTCTGCAGCAATTCTTTTTTCAAAATGATTGGTTTTATCTTCTGTCCCCTGTAGTGGACATTAGGGCTTGCTTGCTCACAGAATAATAGAATTTAATATAATTTGATTTTCATTGAGATTTCTGGTAAAACTTGATGTCCTCGTGACGGGACTGAAGGAATAAAACACATTGCATAAAGGGTGCTTGATATGCAGGTCTCAGACTGAGGACAAAATGAATTGCTGGGTCTTAGGAGGCTGGGATTGCTTTGAGGAGCAAATGTTTGGTTTCATTATACAATGCTTTGCAAAGACTTGCAATACTGGTTTTGCCTAAAGGCCTAC
This sequence comes from Oreochromis niloticus, assembly GCF_001858045.2. Classification (NCBI taxonomy): domain Eukaryota; kingdom Metazoa; phylum Chordata; class Actinopteri; order Cichliformes; family Cichlidae; genus Oreochromis; species Oreochromis niloticus. Next base: position 1,410,562 of record NC_031969.2, read on the forward strand.
ATTTGTAACCAAAGTGAATTGAGCCTCTATAAAAAAAAATGGCTCCTAAATTGTCATTAAGGCAACCTGTAACACTGAAGCGCTAATGAATTAATACATGCTTGGTATTAAGTGAAATATTGGGTTATTATTAGTCAGAAGATTTAGGAATGGCTACTGGAGCTGATGGGCAGTAATTAATCAATACAGACAACACAAAATGCTTTTGCAGGTACCATGTATGTCAAAAGATTTCAGGATTTTGGGATTTTTATTATTATTTTATTTTATTACTTTATCTTTTGCTCTTTATGTTTATGTTTGCTCTTTCAGTAAGTCACACTTTGTGCAGACTCCTAAATGGGGAAGTTACTCTGTACTCCACAGGAAGCCTGCACGCAGCAGCTATTTTATCTCTTCCTGTATCTCTTCCTGTATGTGCTTTTAATAAAAGACTGCTTCTTTTTGCTGCAGAGGCGAGTCTCCCTGAGTCTCGACCGTGTACACGTTAAACCTGTCTGAGCGTTTTATTCTGACCTGAGTTGCATAACAGGAAAACTCCTGACATTTCTTGGTCCTTCGAGCTGGATGGGACACAGCACTTTTGTGTGACCCCACAGGAAAGCCTCATCGAGCCCTGACGTCGTGAGAAGCCCGCGCTGAAGTCTGTCGACAGCTCCTCTCTAGGTAGAGGATATAAAGTCCAGAGACGTAACGTTCGGGTTCTGGCCGGCGTTCTTATAAGTGGTCCACGGCGGTGGGGGTCAATGAGGTAGACCTGAGAGACCGGCAGCAACCAGGTGAATATTAACACTCTGAGACACCTCGCGTAGAACGTCTAGGCTCGCCCAGAGGGGTTGGTAGCATTCCTAAAAGTAAAGGCTCGCCTGAAAAAGGGGCTTGAAGCTATTTTAGTAGGGTTTCTAGAAGTAAACGCTCGCCTGGAAGGGGCTGGAAGCTATTTTAGATAAACCTGGTCCGTAAGACGTAGTACGCGTTGAAAAGGTACTGTTGTTGTTTTATTTTTGTTGGTGGAATAAGTTGATTTTACAGCACAATAAGGAGGCTGAACTATTCCACTATTTTGTTTGCTGTTGGCCACCCAAGTACTGGTGAAAAGAGAGAAACAGGTCGTGTTTCATCACGTAAAGATGACACCGCTTTCAAGAATAGCTTGAAAGTAGAAGGCCGTGTCAACTACCTCTCTCGATTCTCGTGCCAGAGAAGGTGCCGCAGTTGTGTAGCTGTAAAGTATTAAAATTAAAAGGATTAAAATGGGTAATGAAGCTTCAAAACTCACTGCTGACGAGCAGTGGTTAGAGAAAAAATGTCCAGGCGCCGGACAAATTAGTGCTTGTAGATGGAGAAATCCTAAGAAAACAAAATGTCCCACTTGGGAAGGTAAATGTAGCCCATCAGCATTAACACAACTGAGGGAAGCTCTTTTGAAAGAAATAGCAGAAACAAAAAACCTAAAAAAGAAAGGGAAACGTTCGCAAGAATTGCAATATTTCAAGGCCTGGAAGGTAGAAGCAGCTAGGCGAGAGGAAACCAAAAGAAAAGACAAGAGAAGAAAGATAAAAAGTCAGAAAAACAGAACTTAACCGCCAGTTTAGTAAAACCGGAAGACGAGACACAGTGCGGTGCTCGCAATATGTGTATTAATCCACCACCATATGCGCCGCCACCTCCCACATCTGCAGCTACAGCTGCAGCACCACCCATTAAACACTCACCCATATCAGGAAGAACCAGGTCACATACACAACATCCTTATGTGAAAGCACAGACAATGCTAAACCAACTTTCACTCAAAGATAGCCCACAAGAAGAAATAGGAGACACAGTCGATCCACCAGCCACTGGTATCTACCCATTGGTAGCAGTGGCTAACCCTAGATTTGGCCTAATAATAGGGCCAGAAGGACAGGAAGAGCAAGATGACCGCCCACACATACATGTTTTTCGTCCGTGGTCACAGACGGACAGACAAAATGTCCTGAAAGACGTTCCTCCACTGAATGAAGGTTTTACACCATGGAGGGATGCTGTAGAACTGATCAGGAGGCAATGGTATTTAAACGGTCATGAAATGCTTCAAGTAATGCAAGATTTATTAGGTTTAAGGATGGGAACAGTTAGAGGGGATTATACCGGCTCAAACGCCGGGGGTGTAGCACATGCACCAGGAAGCACCGACCTAATCAATGCCCTAACAAATTTATATGAGAGAATTAGAGTACGGTTGGCCCCGAGGGCTGACTATGGCAAAATAGGGGAGGTAAAGCAAAAAGAAGCCGAAACAGCTTCTGATTTTCTGGACCGGCTGCGCCCGGTTTTTAGACAGCATTCAGGCCTAGATTATGAAGAAGCCCCAGAGAGACCATACCAACAGCAACTAAAGAACGCATTCTTAAACGGTCTCCTTCCCCCCGTTAGAGCCCACGTTGAAAAACACTGGGTAACAATGAACACCGGTAACCTAGCAGACGCTCTGCAGTATGCAGAACATGCAACCCGAGTGGTAAAAAAGAAAGAGAAAGGAGGTGTTTTCACTGTGGATCCCGAGACAGGATTCATAGCATTTGCTGGTGGATACAGAGGACAGAGACAAGGACAGCAGAGGGGAAAGGGAAAGAAAAGTTATAAAGGTTATAAGGGAGACAAGGGACGAAGGGGTGAGAGAGACAATCGCTGTTATATTTGCGGAAAAGAAGGTCATTTTGCAAGGGACTGTAGGTACAAAAAGGAGGATGACTCAGGAGAGGGTCAGAGTAAGTGACTAGAACAGGAAATAAAAGAAGAAACAGAAATTTTCAATATAGAACAGTTGCTCCTAGGTTCTGAACACAAACCTACAGTAACAATCCATGTGAATGGCCAACTTATGACCATGTTGTGTGACACTGGAGCATGTAAAACCGTGCTAAATCAAAAGCCCAAAAAACTAAAATACTCAAGTGACACCCTGATAGTTAAATCTGCGTCAGGCCACACCAGTGTTAAATCACTAACAGAAGAACTGTTACTAGTACACAATGAAAGCGGCAGAAGTTGTAAAAACCAATGTATATATGACCCATCCTGCCCAGTCAACCTTCTGGGGAGAGATGCTTTAGAGAAACTAAGGATTGGTGTAGTGCCAGGGCTAGAAGGCATGTACGCTAAACTAATGTTACATGAAGAGCAAAGTCCTGAGGCCCGTCAGCTTAATGTGTGTAAGGGACAGGGAGAACCCTACTATTATTGGACACTAGACCTGCCTCCATTAGAACCCTTGCAGCGTATAGCAAATCGCTACTTGCCAACCCATTCAAGAAAGCTAGACTTTGCTGAGTACCACAACACCTTAAGGTACAAACAAAGCCCAGGTCATGACCCCATATATGACCAACAAGTGCACAAACTAGGACCACAGAAACTCACACTGCAACACCTCTATGTTACCCGAAGCGGTAACGCAGTGTGCTCTGTAATACAGCCAGGAAAGGTACAAGAGCTAAACAGGATGCCAAAACCACATGTGTCAGCAGCACGCAATGACGACACGGACTGGAAAGACTTAGGCCACATCCTTACTCAGGTGGAAAGGGACAGATATGAGAAAACTGAAGAAACACATGAAGGGTGGCTTCAGGGCCGTAGAACAGGATGTATGAGGTACACATTAGGGTGGGTACGCACGACACAGCCAGCAACCCACATGACTGACTGCGCAGATGCACACATGCATGAAGTTAGTGAGGGCTGATACACACTCTTTTCCTCTAGTTCTCATCCAGAACTAGAGGAACTACCTGCTAAGCTGTGGTCTACAGGACCAACAGACGTAGGACTAATTAAAGGAGCAGATCCTGTCGTAGTAAAAACCACCACAACTTACAGGCCAGTAAAACCACAGTATCCCCTCACAACAGAGGCCAAAGCAGGAATAAAACCAGTAATTGCAGACATGGAAAAGGCAGGCATTTTGAGAAAAACAACTGAAATAACCTGTAACACGCCCATTTTCCCAGTGAAAAAAGCAAATACGGGAAAGTACCGTCTAGTACATGACCTCAGGGCAATAAATGAAGTAACAGCACAAATCCCACCTGTGGTAGCAAATCCACATACAATTCTGAATCAAGTGACCCCCAAGGAACAGTGGTTTTCAGTTATAGATCTATCTAATGCATTCTTTTCTGTACCACTACACCCTGACTCGCAGCATCTGTTCGGGTTCACTTTTGAGGGTCAAAAGTACACATATACGAGGTTACCTCAGGGCTTCCAGAACAGCCCCACTCTGTACGCAGAGGCTCTAGAGAGGTCCATGTCACTGTGCACACTCCCCGCCCCGGGACAGTTCCTCCTGTATGTGGATGATATACTCATCACAGGGAACACACTAGCAGACTGTAAAGCAAACACAATGACAGTGTTACACCATTTAGCTGAGCAGGGCCATAAAGTCTCACAGCACAAACTACAACTGTGGAGCCAAAAGGTCACATACCTCGGGCACACACTCACTGGGGAAGGGAAAACACTGTTAGACAGCAGAAAACTAGCAGTACAAAACGCTCCAAAACCACTCACGAAACAACAAATGATGAGCTTCTTAGGGGTCTGCAATTATTGTAGAAGCTGGATACCTGACTATGCTTTGTTAGCTCAGCCTTTGCAGAACCTGATTTATGGTAAAAATCTGGCACTGAAAGATAAAATAGAATGGACACCAGAAGCAGAAGAAGCGTTCAGTAATCTAAAACTTGCACTCCAAACTCATACAGTCTTAGCATTGCCAGATTATGACAAACCTTTCTGTTTGCATGTAGACGGAGGTGCAGGCTACATGAAGGCTGTGTTGACGCAGGCCTTCGGGGACAAACAACGTCCACTTGCGTTTTATTCATGCAAATTAGACTCAGTTGCATCAGGTTTGCCCACGTGCGTGCAGGCCTGTGCAGCTGCAGCAGAGGCAGTTAAGAAGTCTGCTGATATCATTCTTGGACACACATTAATTATCAAAGTCCCGCACGCTATGACCTCCATTTTGTTGCAAGCAAACTTGTCTTACCTCACACATGCCAGACAACTCTCTTATGTAGGCATTCTGCTTTCACAGTCACACATCAGGATTGAGAAGTGTGGACGATTAAACCCCAGCACACTTCTCCCAACTTCGCAAGATGGTGACGCACACTGCTGTATAGAGACGCTAAATGAGGAAACAAAACCACGCGCTGACCTTCACAGCACCCCACAGGCTGGTTTCATTAATATCTTTGTAGACGGTTCAGCGTCCAAAAATAGCCTTGGGCGGAACTGTGTGGGTTATGCGGTAACCACAGTTGACACAGTTTTAGAAGCGAAAGCACTAACTTCCTCATACTCTGCACAGAGTGCAGAACTCACGGCCGTCATACGTGCCTGTCAACTGCATGAAGACAGAGACAAATATATACACTGACAGCCAGTATGTCTTTGCTGCTGTGCATCATTTTGCAAAAATCTGGCAGAATAGGGGGATGGTTACCTCTACTGGCAACCCAGTGCAACATGGGAATCTTTTAAAGGCACTGTTGGAAGTGATAATATTGCCGAAACAGTTAGCATTATGTAAATGTGCTGCACACCAGAAAGACAACTCAGAGGTCACTAGAGGCAATAACTTTGCAGATCAAGCAGCAAAAGCAGCAGCACAACAACCTATAGACACATTAATGTCTGACTCCTCAATGCAAATACCACTTGATGTGCTTAAAAATGAACAGAAAGCTGCACCAACTAGAGAACAAAAGAGGTGGTTAAAATGTGGAGCTCGGCTGGAGAATGATTTGATGACTTGTAATGGCAAACCAGTACTACCAAAATCCTTACACAAAACAGCAGCATTAGTGACACACGGGTCTACTCACGTGTCGACGGGAGGAATGGTAGATATACTCTCTAAACATTTCTACACCCAAGATTTCGAAACCTCAGCAAAAGTATTTGTCAGAACATGCATGATTTGCCAGAAACATAATGCACAGGGAAACCTCAGGCCGAGAAGAGGCAATTTTCCCACACCACCTCATCCTTTTCATACAATCCACATGGATTTTATTGAGCTAAATGAATGCCAAGGCTCAAAATACGCTCTAGTGATCATAGACGTATTCTCAAAGTGGCCAGAAATCTATCCAGTAAAAAAAAGCAGACGCCATCTCAGTTGCAAAATGTTTATGCAATCACTTCATTCCAACATATGGCATCCCCACTCTGATAAGATCAGACAATGGGACACATTTTGTTAATGAAGTAATCAGTAAGGTCTCTGAAGCACTAGGATTCAGCATCAAACATCACTGTGCTTACCACCCTCAAAGTGCCGGACTAGTGGAAAGAACTAACGGCACAATAAAACAGAGACTGAGAAAATGCATGGAAGAAACAGGGAGACCATGGCCTGAGTGTGTAGGCCTAGTAAAAATGTGGATGAGACTGACACAAGGTTCTCAGAAACTCACACCTTTTGAAATCATTCACGGAAGACCATTTCCACTACCAATTACAAGTGAGCCTATAGATAAGTCAATAAGAGAAACTACACTAGCCGAATGGATGACTAAATTACTTGAAAATAAAGAGATTGTTCTAAACAACCAACTGCCAAGTGACATCTCTCCAGTGTCTTGCAGGTTGAAACCAGGTGATTGGATCCTGATCAAAGTACTCCAAAGGAAAAATTGGAGTTCACCAAGGTGGGAAGGTCCTTATCAAGTGCTGCTCACCACACCTACTGCCTGCAAAATAGCAGAAAGACCATCTTGGATCCATCAAAGCCACTGCAAAAAAGTGAGTGACAACCTAAACGTTTAGACGCCGACACCCCTAACTCCTGGTGATCTACTGGTGGAGGGAGGGCTGATTGGGTATACCCCGCCTTCTTCTTCTTGCCAGTAGTCTACTCATCAGAGGTCACAGGTGTGTCTGGTCATCATGAAGACACTCGTCCTCCTAGTGGCTACTGTTGCACTCCTGGTGAGTTTATTAACACTCATCCGAAAGAAAAAAGATGAACAACACCACCTGCAGACAAGATGGACACATGACAACTCACATCTCCGTGACATGACACAATTCAATTCAATTTTTCAATTCAATTCAATTTTATTTATATAGCGCCAAATCACAACAAAAGTCGCCTCAAGGCGCTTTATATTGTACAGTAGATAGCACAATAATAAATACAGAGAAAAGCCCAACAATCATATGACCCCCTATGAGCAAGCACTTTGGCGACAGTGGGAAGGAAAAACTCCCTTTTAACAGGAAGAAACCTCCGGCAGAACCAGGCTCAGGGAGGGGCGGGGCCATCTGCTGTGATTGGTTGGGGTGAAGAAGGAAAACAGGATAAAGACATGCTGTGGAAGAGAGACAGAGATTAATAACAGATATGATTCGATGCAGAGAGGTCTATTAACACATAGTGAGTGAGAAAGGTGAGTGGAAGGGAAAAACTCAATGCATCATGGGAATCCCCGGCAGCCTACGTCTATTGCAGCATAACTAAGGGAGGATTCAGGGTCACCTGGTCCAGCCCTAACTATATGCTTTAGCAAAAAGGAAAGTTTTAAGCCTAATCTTGAAAGTAGAGATAGTGTCTGTCTCCCGAATCCAAACTGGAAGCTGGTTCCACAGAAGAGGGGCCTGAAAACTGAAGGCTCTGCCTCCCATTCTACTTTTAAATACTCTAGGAACAACAAGTAGGCCTGCAGAGCGAGAGCGAAGTGCTCTAATGGGGTGATATGGTACTACAAGGTCATTAAGATAAGATGGGGCCTGATTATTTAAGACTTTGTATGTGAGGAGCAGGATTTTGAATTCAATTCTGGATTTAACAGGAAGCCAATGAAGGGAAGCCAAAACAGGAGAAATATGCTCTCTCTTTCTAGTCCCTGTCAGTACCCTTGCTGCAGCATTTTGGATCAGCTGAAGGCTTTTCAGTGAGTTTTTAGGACATCCTGATAATAAAGAATTACAGTAGTCCAGCCTGGAAGTAATAAATGCATGAACTAGTTTTTCAGCATCACTCTGAGACAGGATATTTCTAAATTTAGAGATGTTGCGCAAATGGAAGAAAGCAGTCTTACATATTTGTTTAATATGTGCATTGAAGGACATGTCCTGGTCAAAAATGACTCCAAGGTTCCTCACAGTGTTACTGGAGGCCGAGGTAATGCCATCCAGAGTAAGAATCTGCTTAGATACCATAGTTCTAAGATTTTCAGGGCCGAGTACAATAACCTCAGTTTTATCTGAATTAAGAAGCAGAAAGTTAGCGGCCATCCAGGTCTTTATGTCTTTAAGACATTCCTGCAGTTTCACTAATTGGTGTGTGTTACCTGGCTTCATGGATAGATAGAGCTGCGTGTCATCTGCATAGCAGTGAAAATTTATGCTATGTCTTCTAATGATGCTGCCTAAGGGAAGCATGTATAATGTAAATAGAATTGGTCCTAGCACTGAACCCTGTGGAACACCATATTTAACCTTAGTGTGTGAAGAGGACTCTCCATTTACTTGAACAAATTGGAGTCTATTAGATAGATATGATACAAACCACTGCAGTGCAGTACCTGTAATACCTACAGCATGTTCTAATCGCTCTAATAGGATATTATGGTCAACAGTATCAAACGCAGCACTGAGGTCTAGCAGGACAAGCACAGAGATGAGTCCACTGTCAGAGGCCATAAGAAGATCATTTGTAACCTTCACTAAAGCTGTTTCTGTGCTGTGATGAGCTCTGAAACCTGACTGAAACTCTTCAAATAAGCCATTCCTCTGCAGATGATCTGTTAGCTGTTTGACAACTACTCTTTCAAGGATTTTTGATATGAAAGGAAGGTTGGAGATTGGCCTATAATTAGCTAAGACAGCTGGGTCTAGAGATGCTTTTTAAGTAAAGGTTTAACTACAGCCACCTTGAAGGCCTGTGGTACATAGCCGATTATTAGAGATAGGTTGATCATATTTAAGATCGAAGAATTAATTAATGGCAGGACTTCTTTGAGCAGTTTTGTAGGAATGGGGTCTAAAAGACACGTTGATGGTTTGGAGGAATTAATTATTGAAGTTAACTCAGAAAGATCAATTGGAGAAAAAGAGTCTAACTTAACACCGATGGTACTAAAAGTAGCTGTAGATAATATTACATCTGTGGGATGATTATTGGTAATTTTTTCTCTAATGATAAAAATTTTATTTGTGAAGAAGTTCATGAAGTCATTACTAGTTAACGTTAAAGGGATTGTTGGCTCAGTAGAGCTCTGACTGTTTGTCAGCCTGGCTACAGTGCTGAAGAGAAACCTGGGGTTGTTCTTATTTTCTTCAATCAGTGATGAATAGTAAGATGTTCTGGCTTTGCGGAGGGCTTTCTTATAAAGCAGCAAACTATTTCTCCAGGCTAAATGATGATCCTCTAAATTTGTGACACGCCATTTCCTCTCCAGCTTACGAGTTATCTGCTTTAGGCTACGTGTTTGAGAATTATACCACGGAGTCAGGTACTTCGGATTTGAGGCTTTAGTTTTCACAGGAGCTACAGTATCCAGAGTCGTACGTAGAGAGGAGGTAAAATTATTAACAAGATAATCGACCTCTGTTGGAGTAGCGTTCAGACACAAGACCACATTCACCCATGGATGAACAACGCATGGTATCGATATATACATGACAGCACACCCAGAAAAGACTGCTATGTTTGCTCCTACATGCCCCCAACGACACAATACGCCACCTTGTATGCGAAGGGAATGGACATAATTCAAGCAAAGTGTGCCGCGAGCTACGCCAGCCTTGGGTATCTATTCCAGGGAATCGTGGTCAACCATGAGGAACCTCTCCAGATAGGACTGCGAAATGGCACATGTGACGAATGGTTCTGGGTTGACCTGAAAGTGAAGCACAGAAGTAAGGCTAAATCATTCCCAGTCTTTCTTGAAAACAATGGGAATTTGAGCCACAGCCTATGCTACCACCAAGAGAACGGATCCACACCAATGGGAAACACCACCAACTGCAAAGCAGTACAGACACACGCTCCTGGAGGGCCCGTGAAAAGCAACAACATCTCAAATGGCACCTTCTGGGTGCAAGGGATGGCCTGGATCTGTGGCCAACAGGCCTATTTCATCCTTCCTGGGAATTGGACAGGTCAGTGCGCTCCCATTTTCATATCTGACCACACTTTCAAGATAACCATGGACGCCACATCAACTTCAACATCAACAACAAGGAAAAGACGAAGCACCCCGAACCTCAAGCAGCATGATTCTGTGTGGGGTTCCAATGTCCCAGAGGAATTCAAACTTTGGACTGACAGACAGAAAGTTACTCACGCACTCTTCCCATGGGTGGGGGTAGGAAAACACGCTTTAAGGATAGAGACTCTGAACTACCGCTTTGGACTTTTTCTGAATGCTTCATGTAAAATCGACGAGGAACAGGATCAGGAAATTGACGCCCTGCGCATTGCAGTAATGCAACACAGGGTAGCATTGGACATGATTCTCGCCAAGAAAGGCGGACTATGTATCCTTTTTAACAACACATGTTGCACATACATTCCAGATAATGTGCACTCACCGAACATGACTGATGCTCTGAAAACACTCAGACAACTTCGGGATGCACAACAACGAGACTATGCCACAAACACAGAAGACTGGCTTACGTGGCTTTTAAGCGGCTCTTGGAAGTCCCTGCTGATTAAAGGCCTTGTTTTTATTGGTGTTCTTCTGCTGTTGTTGTGTCTGTTTACTTCATGTGTCATACCTTGTTTGAAGAACATGGTATCAAAAATGGTAACTGCTTCAATTCATGCTTACATCACCCTATCACAGAATGAAGAAGATGATAATGAGATAGACACTTGGATATAACATACTCACAAACCCCCCTATTTTATGATGTCTTGGCTAAAAATGTCTACAAGTGGCCATAGACTGATGCACTGTTAGTGGTTGCTATGTACATATATAGAAGGAAAGATCAAACAACAGGTGGGAATGTCAAAAGATTTCAGGATTTGGGGATTTTTATTATTATTTTATTTTATTACTTTATCTTTTGCTCTTTATGTTTATGTTTGCTCTTTCAGTAAGTCACACTTTGTGCAGACTCCTAAATGGGGAAGTTACACTCTGTACTCCACAGGAAGCCTGCACGCAGCAGCTATTTTCTCTCTTCCTGTATCTCTTCCTGTATGTGCTTTTAATAAAAGACTGCTTCTTTTTGCTGCAGAGGCGAGTCTCCCTGAGTCTCGACCGTGTACACGTTAAACCTGTCTGAGCGTTTTATTCTGACCTGAGTTGCATAACAGGAAAACTCCTGACAATGTATTTAACCAAAACCAAAGAAAATAACAAGAAAAGAAAAGGAAAACTTAAATAATCACTCCTGCTGCAGCGGTTCAATTACTCAAAAACCGTAAGTAATTCTTCTAGCTTATACTAAGCAATATAGATTCGCAAAAAAAACATGTTCCCCATAAACAACACACGTCAACATCGAAAACACTGATCCACACTGAGAAAGTCCATGAGTTTTATCTGAGTGTCCATAAGAGCTGTCCAAGTGCTATTGTCCATAAACGGGGGGAATGGTGTGTAAGATTGTGGAAATCAGTGTAATTGGAAAATGGGGACAGAGCGTCATCTTTGATAACTTCCTACCAGACCAGTGGAAGCTTCAATGCAGAATGATTCCTGCTCCTAGCCGTTCGTTGGCTCGCCATCCTTTTTCATACCCAAAAAGGGTCACCTGGCCTGCATTAAATAAACAGGCCCAATAAGAAATCACAAGAATAATAGGGAAATGTCAGCCAGTTAAGCTAAATACAGTAAGTTATTCTTGTTCCTGTGTACACAATTTATAAATAAATAAATAGTATATTTAACCAATAAGGATTTAACTAAGATAGTTCAACTGCTATATACAGATTATATAGCTTCAAAACATTTGATTTTGATTTTTGATTTGACCGATATTTGTTCAATAACAAATTGTTTGAACCGGCAGCAGCCAATTAGCGTCAGCTGGTAGCACCACAAACAGTCAATTAAAAGTTCAAACTCACCAATTCCATTCCGTTCAGTGCACGACAACACTACGGCTCTGGCTGACAGTAATCAGCGTCTAAGTCGCATAAGGTTATAGTTGGTGTTATAAAAAATGCATTAAAACGGGAAAAGCAAGTGTTTGCCAATACAAACCTGCAACACCTCTGTCACCTGGCTTGCCTCCACACATCGGACGGGAGGAAGCTGGGACAGGCTTACTATAACCTACATGCCATCCGATTGGCTGAGCATAGTCATGTGGTTGGAGGTGTTCAATGGCAGGAAAAGTGCAGGAAATTACTAAAATCTAGTAAAACAGATTTTACTCTGGGTTACAAACCTGTCTAATATACAGCTGTTCTTACCTATGCAGTCACATAGTGTAACAGATTATAAATCTTTGGTTCATTAACCTATACATTTTGAGGTTTATCTACTACTTGTATGTATTTTAACAGAGCAAGAGGTGGACCACACATTTGAAGATCTGCTGCTCTGTGTAACTGGGACTGACTTCCTTCCACCACTCGGGTTCCCACAGTCCTGCAACATTGAATTTTATGATCAGGGCAGTGTTGCCAACTCCTCAGTAAGGAAAATCGCTATTGGCTGTCCTAAAAGTCGCTAGAAGTCGCTAAATGACGTCATCGCCTAATTTGCATAATTGGTCACGCTAATGTAATTGTAACCTACGTTGTTGGAGAGAGAAATAACATCGTGGAAGAGACATAAAGTGAGTAAAAAACGTCCTAAATGCAGTTAGAATTTATTTAGATCTACAAATTAAATTTCTTTTAGTAATTATTGTTTTTTAATGTCACAATTCCAACCCTGCTCCTTTATCTGGGCTTGGACCGGCAAAAGTGACCCGAAATTGGCACTCTGGTGGAGTTACTTTGTGTGTGTGCAGTAGCGGTCCTAGCCTGTTTGGCGCCCTGGGCGAACACTCCCTCTGGCGCCCCCCACCCACACACACACACACTCACACTCACACATAAAACATATTAAGGATTGTACAATAACATAAAACTGTTATCGGAACCATACTGAATTTCGCCAGAGAAACACACACAGACACATATGAAGAGAGAGAGAGTATGCATAGTATGCAAACAGCTACCAAACAGCCATCATAATTCGTCATACAATGAGAACAGGACAAATCAACAATTGACAATGACTAATTAATATTAAAATCTGTAACATAATGTATTGTTTGGAGTTTAGTCTGTTACTGTTACTATTTTTACCATTTTTTCTTGGAGCAACTGTAACCCACATAATTTCCTTAGGGATTAATAAAGTATTCTGATTCTGATTGTTTCAGGATGACCTGCCACAATGACACATCTGCTTACCTGTATCTTTTACTCGTTTCTCCTCCTCTTCTTTTCTAATTTTTCTAAACTGAGCATGGCTTTGAACTTTTCTTGTCCATCTTCCATTGGTTTTAATTTTGCACTCCAGTATGAACACCCATCCTTCAACCCGAGGATCACCACAACATATCCTAATAGACCTACACCTTAGTTCACAGATTCACTTTGTCTAAGGTGTATTTCTGGGATTTTGCACAACCCAGGATTCAAATCATGAATACATAATGGGCTTGGATTGACATCATTATGAATAAAATGTGCTCTATTTGGAAGCAGCTGCCCCCTCCCCTGTCGACGGGTTGTGTGTGAGACTTTAAATCATCAAACTGTAAATTATACATTTTAAATTGTTATTGATCCCTTTACCCCGAGTCCTAAAGTGTATATTTATTTTCTTACTCTTCTTATATTTATTGTTTGTTTACTTGCACTGCTGTAACTGGAGCCCCGTCGTCTTGTCTCTCTATATACTTTACTGTATGTAGCGGAGATGACAATAAAGTTTACTTTGACTTCAGCAGCGAGCAGGTGCACCGAGGGCTCTCACGCTCACTTTTCGTGTATAGAAATTATAAGTCTGTATCATGATGTCTGGTGTTTTCGTGTTTGTTGGTTTGTTTTTATTTTGTTTTATTTTGCGAGTTGGTTATTAGATGCCGCTCCAGCCGGTCAGAGTATCCCCCACCGCCCCGCCCTCTCCTCCCTGTGCCGCAAACAGCAGGCGCACCTCGCAAACGGAGGGCGCCCTTACTCCCCGCAAATGGGCGATAGAAAACCGATCGGTGCCTATGACATTCCCAATATGCGCTGGCTGATGTCAGGACAGCATGAGTACGAGCAATTTTTTTTTTTTTTTTTTTTTTTTTGCCGATGCCCGTGATGCCGCCCCCCACCACGTTGCCGCCCGGGCAACCGCCCATGTCACCCGTATCAAAAACCGCTACTGTGTGTGTGTGTGTGTGTGTGTGTGTGTTTATAAGTAGTTTTAAACCTTGTAATCCACAAAACAGCATAACAGTAAAAGAAGAACTGACTGCGTTACAGTCAGTGCGGGAACAGCGGCTTCGCTCATTCATTTGCCGTTTGGAGGCATAGGTGTGAACATCTCCTGCCCTGATAGCAGCTGGGGGAGGACTATCCTCCGCCTGTGAGTGCTTTGGCACGGGTGAGGTGCCCATGGCAGCACCGCTGCTTGTTGAGAGTAAGAGCGATACGCGTTTTCACGTCAAAAAGTCGTCATAAATAAGTCTCCAATAACACCAGAAAAAGTCGCCAGATTTGTCGCTAGTCGCTTTTTAGAAAAAAAGTCGCTAAGGGGTCTGAAAACTCGCTAAATATAGCGACAAAGTCGCTAAGTTGGCAACACTGGATCAGGGGTCAGGGATGCTCCACAACGTGCAGCGCCAACGAGCAGCTTACGCCTTTATCTTCCAAGAGGTGTTGTAGATGAGGAACAATTTAAAGAACTTATGTACACTGCATTAAAAAGATCCCTGGGTTTTGGAAAGACATAGCAGTGCGTTGATATGAAGTGTCAATCCTGCACTACTTTACACAGTCAACTCTGGAAAACTGTGGTGGAAACCTGTGCTTAAAACTTGTGACCTTTTGGGATGAAATTGGGTTGTTCACAGTGTTTCTAAATGGGATTGCTCCTGGCACCCTGCCTTTTCCAGAATTGTACATTTTTAAAATGTATAGCTTGAAAGTGTTTAGTATATAGAACAGTTTGTTTTGGTTTTAAAAATAATGTGACTGTGTTCTCTGTATCTACTTGTATTTATGGTTCAGTTATGACAAGAGTTGGGTAAGCATGAGACAAGCCATATATTATGTATTATATTCAGATAATGTTTCAAGTATTGGAAGCAAAGTAACAATTTATTCATCTTAAAACAAATTTCAGTTTTCCTCAGATGTCTAACCAATGACTGTAGAAAACATGGACGATACGACAGCTCCCAAAAATGAAGCCAAAACGTCTCTATCGCCCCCTGGTGTCTGGCTGCAGTATACATCATAAACCCCACTTCCTCCATGTTAGCGGATGGGACTGGGGTCAGACTAAAATAAATTAATTCTTCTCAGATAATTTTTTCGATAGATTCTTTCTTTTGTTATCAATAGTTCTCATCACGCTGATTAATGTCCAAGAGGTCTCCTCTCCCATAAGTTTGATTCTAATTCCTACAGCGGTGATGTTAAATTGGGGTGCAACGACATCGTAGAAGCTTTGACTGGCAGCTCCAGTCACGGAGAAACTTGCGTATCTCTATTCGGGAGTAGCAGATAGAGCGTAGGCTCTGAGAGGAGGGCCAGCGTTTACGCTACGAAAACACGACGGGCTGTTTTAACCTGACAGCCGGAGGTGTTCTTCAGTAAACTGGACTACCCGACAGAAGGACCCGAGGCCCCGCTGCACTTTTTCGGTAAGTTGAACGTGTTTGTAAGCCAATCCATAACTACCGTCCTTAGCTAGGTCCTGAGACCTAGCTAGCTAAAATGAGCACTCAGTTGTTGGGGAAACTTGTTTTATAAACTTTGTTTAGCTAATCCGTGAAGGGGAATGGATTTACCCTGACTAAAGAAATCAAGAGAAACGCCCCGGGCTGCTCAGTCACTAATTACTGTTACTGTACTTTCATTACAAGTATTATACTGTAAAGCAACAGGCTGCACTTTGCTTCAGCTCCTGTGTAGAGCTGATTATTACATATGTGCAAACAACAGCATGTTTTCAGTCTCTTGCCACATCTGTAAAGACAGTAACATCAAATTTTTTTTAAAAAAAGCTTGTACTTCAGTAACTCCTCATTAATCAGGAACTATGGATTAAAGTGTGTGTGAGGACAGAAGAATCAGCTTTATTTCAATTTTGAGGGATAAAATTTATATCTGAGTTTGATGGTTCTGTTCTCTTTGTGATTACAGGAGCTGCCCTCATATTCAGACCTCAGCACCACCCAGTGACAGCAGACAGATCATCCAACATGTTCACATGTTAACTGGAAATGAACTGATGAAAACCGTACAAAGGTTAAAGTACCACATGTGCTGTCAGTGAAAGCTGCAGCTTTATTGATAAAGTTAAAGACAAAAAGTCAAAAGGATTAATCACTCATGTAACTGTGTCACTATATATCAGCATTAACAGGACCTCAGTTTGGTGGTTCACAAAACTGCTGATCTCAGACCTGCACAGCTTCCGTTTTAAACACGTGATGTACTCAGCTGCATGAAGAGCATATGAGATTTTCTCTAACACAATTAAATAAAACCTGATGAAGGTGTCCGGAGTAGTAAAATATTATGGTGCTATTATTTGCTGCTATTTTTATAATCATCAGCACCATGCTATTAATAACACTATGAATATTGTGTTCAAATGTTCAAACATATTGGTATCATATTAGTCTTTATTACAGGTCCAAGAAGAACCACTTTAAACTGTTGAGTTGAATCTATAATCTTAAATGTTTATATGCAGACTGCAGTGTGAAAGAGTAACTCTGTGCCAAAATAAGACAGGAAGTTACATGTTTTTGAAGTTACATGCTTTGCAGGAAGTGAAACCGAAAGCAGAGTCTAAGTGCAAGCTAAGAGCAGGTTATTTTATTATGCATTTATATCTTTGGATTAAGCTTTCAGTAGAGGCTCTTGATTAAAACATTTATTCAGTAGATTACATATATAGTTCCGGTTAGGTTATTACATATAAGGATGAGCCTCTGTTCTGGTAAAAGGTCAGAAGTGCAACGGGTGAGTTGAGAGAGCATTTAAGGACGAGACACACATACACACACATAGTTTCAGTTGTGTACGTGCTGGCCTTCTGTCTGGTGGAAAGGTTACAAGGTTTAGCTGATGAAGTGAAGGGTGAAATAAAGGGCAGCAGAAGCTGACACACACATACACATACATACTCATTTAGTAGGTAAGAAGTTAAGATGTGTTTTGCTGTAACTGCAAAGTTGGGGTGCGTACGTGTTAGTCTGTTCCAGGAAGTACACCAGATGTCCCAGAGATAAGCGACACCGAAGCTGGGGGAAGCACCTGGGTTCGAGCCGAAGACGGTGTTCTTTAAACTGTGTCAAGGGTTGACTGAACGGTTGTGGTTTTGGATTGACGTATGCTGTACTGGATCTGCCTGGCAACAGAAGGGGGGCTGTACTATTTTACCCCTATAAAGTCTTTGTTCTGACTATTGTAAGACAGTTCAACACTGAATCTGCACAGTGTTGGACTCCACATGTGTATTCATTAAAATGTCGTCTAATTGCACCCGGCAGGATCAGTGGTCATTATTTTTGGTCTTCCTCCTCAATTTCTGAACCCTTAACATTTGGGGGCATCGTCCGGTGACAGGGGGAATTTTGGAGGTGTAGACGGAGAGATACGAGTCAGTGGTCAGAAGTGAGAGACAAGCCGGCTTATCCAAAGGTAAGGCACATACCTGTTGAATTTTCCAAAGTGTGCCAGATTGGACATTACAAAATTAAAGTCTACTCACTGAAAATTACTGATGAATGTCTGTTTTGATTTTGGTGAAAATCTCAGGGGAATTGAAATTGAAATAAGGATAATGAAAGTGATAAAGTACAGTACTGAGGTTTTAAAGCGGTTGGACCGCTGAGAAAGTTAAAGCAGTTGGACTGCTGAGAGAGTTAAGGCAGTTGGACTGCCAAGCAGTTGGACTGCTAAGTGAACTTAGAGTGATAGGGAATTTGGTCATTGTGTGGGTTAAAGTCCCGTTGGTCATTTGGTCTACGTGTGATGGTCATTTTTGTGGGTTAGAGTCCCCTATGTCCACAACGGGAGATCTGCCTCAATCTTAATCCTGTTTTGGGTGTAGATTGTTGTTTCAAATTATTCTAAATTACTTTAGGACGAGGAGTCTGGGACCCTTAAGAAGCGCACTTTTCTCCTTGGTAACGCTTGCGCCTGGGCAGCACGCTGACCCTTGACCTATCGGCGAATAGGGTTAGTACGGTCGACAGCCGGGAAGAACTGGGGAACCTTCGAAATTGCTAGGGGTTGGAGCCCCTATCTGCGCTTGTTTGGCTACCTGTAAATTAAGTTAGGGCTAGAAAATCTGGACAGAACGGTTGGAGCTGGTCCGGTGAATTGGTTGCAAAAAAGTCTGGGACTTTATCGGTTGGAGCCGTTATGTTAAATTCATCGAAATTTGCTAGGAGCGATAAGGCCTAAAATCTAAAATAAGAGATCTTTGTGTGAGAGAAGTCTCTGTGTCAGCAGTGCACTGCCGGATGTGCACTAATGGTGTGTGTGTTTATGCAAATGAGGAGCGGTGACGCGCATGGAGAGTGTTGCTTTCAGTTTAGAGGGTTATTGAGCTTTATAACTATTGTTTGCCAATTTTGCTAAATGCCTATAACTAAGAGGCTGGTTTTGCTTATTATGAGAGTATAAATAGAGTTTGAATTAATTGCTGTGAATGTGTGATCAGTGACTAAGTTTCAGTGTCACAGTTGAAGTGTGTGAGTGCGGTGAGTAGAAGGGTTTTAACACTAGAATTACTGAGCCTTTTTTCCCTGGTGCAAGTCCCTACTACTAGATTTACTGGCCTGCGCAGATTTGCGTAAATTCCCCCCGACCTTAACACCTCTTGACACCCCGCTGAGATTTTCACAGGTTGTCAGCTCCATTGTTCTCCTGCTTTTGTTGTGCAAACACACCCTCCCCCAACCCCTAACCATGAGAGATTCAAGTTTTTCCTTCCCTGCAAGGCTGCTTTCCTTCCTTACCTGCCTGCATGCCTGTCCATAAACATATATACACAGAGCTGTACATATATTTATATATTTATATAGCCACACCTTATATAATGTGCATAAAGTGTAGTTATACACACAGACACATCTATATCATATATACACACACACATATATATATATACATACATACATATATATATATGTGTGTGTGTGTATATATATATATATATATATATGGTAAAATGGTAAATGGCCTGTATTTATATAGCGCTTTTATGGTCCCTAAGGACCCCAAAGCGCTTTACATATCCAGTCATTCACCCATTCACGCACACATTCACACACTGGTGATATATATATACATACATATATATATATATGTGTGTGTGTGTGTATATATGATATAGATGTGTCTGTGTGTATAACTATATATATATATATATATACATATATATATATAAAATGTTTGTATAGTGCACTTTCTATACCTTGCTCTGTCCACTTTTTTGCAATGACAATGCAGATTTTCCACTTGTGGGACAAATAAATGCAGATTTGCTGTGTGTGTGTGTGTGTGTGTGTGTGTGTGTGTGTGTGTGTGTGTGTGTGTGTGTGCGCAACATTGGCATTTGTTTACTCAGATCCAAGGCAGGCCAAACCTCTGTGTTACAACCTACATACAAAAGACAGACATTCACAATATATGGGTACACAAGTCTGTTTTATTTCAAAGTCTTTCAAACTTTGAAACGAACCTTGGTAGGGAACAGCTGTTCCCTACCAAGCATTTCTTGCAGCTGGCAACAACGGTCGTGCATTCAGTATAGTTGTGACTTCTGCAAAAAATGTGGTCAAAATCTCATGAGTAAGTTGAAGCATTTCTATCAGGCATTTCTGAAAGTTGTAACACAGAGGTTTGGCCTGCCTTGGATCTGAGCAACTCTGAGTGAGC
Source organism: Oreochromis niloticus (assembly GCF_001858045.2). NCBI lineage: Eukaryota > Metazoa > Chordata > Actinopteri > Cichliformes > Cichlidae > Oreochromis > Oreochromis niloticus. The sequence goes on from NC_031969.2 coordinate 1,430,702, forward strand.
AAATGCAAATGTGCCAGGCCTCAAGGACAATGGGTGGTTTGCACAACAAAAGCTGTAGGAGAAACAAGCTGACGACCTGTGAAAATCTCAGCAGGGGTGCTTAACACCTCGGGACTTGCACCAGAAAATAAAAAAGCCAGTAATTCTAGGGGGTATTGGGTTTAGGGAAGTTACGCAAATTTGCGCAGGATAGTAAACCTAGTAAATAAAGGTGTCATGGTCCTGGGTCGCTGACCCAGCGTTTTGTGTTCCTTTTTGGTTTCATCTTGTGTTTGGTGTTTATTCTGATTCTGTGTTAATTCTTTGGGTTTGTTGTCGTGTTTATCATCCCTACCTGTGTCTCCCCTTTGTGCCCCGTTCAGGTCCCTGCGTGTTTTGTTGTAAAACAGTCTGTGTGTTTCCGGTTTTACTTTGTAGGTCTGCTTCTCATCATGTCCATTAGTGTCAGCTGTGTCCACCCCTGCTTGTCATCTCCTCATTACCTAGTGTGTATTTATAGTGTGTGTTGGCTCCTGTTCGTCGTCGGATCGTCTGTGTTTCTCGGTGTATTCCACGTCTCTCTGCATTCTCCGTTCGCCGTCTCATGTTTAGGTTGTCATTTAGTTTTCCCAGTCTAGGTTCTTTCAGTCGCTTGTCATTCCTCACTGCCTGTTCTGTCGCTCCACTTCTGTAAATAAACTTCACTCTCATCACCAGTCAACTGCCTGCATTTTGGGTCCCTTTCCTCCTACACCACACGGCTCACCCCGCCAGCCGTGACAAAAGGTGTGAAATATATTTCTTTTGTGATGTAAAATAGGATGTTTTAAAGTTTGAAAGTGCTTTTAATTCAAGAAATGCATGAGTGATGTTATGAGAGGTTCAGTTTCTTTTTCTCTCAGTTCAAAAACACATAAGTATATACACTTGGTACACCCACTTAAGAAATTATTGTGTGACTGATGCTACAAAACTGACCTAAAGAATGGTGATGTGTGTGAAGAAGTGTTAATTGTTCTGATGTTTGAAAGAGCTCTATTTAAGTGTGTGTGAGTGAAATGAAGGTGTATTGTTTTTAGATCAAGATTTAGTAGAATTACTGATTGTTTGTAGACTGTGAAATTCAAAGAGAGACAGAGTCTGCAGAAACAGGAAATATGTGTGCCTGTGGTGTGTGACAGGAAATAGTGAACAGGAACTTTGCATGCCCATAAAAGGGAAACTCACTGTGACAAGTGTGGACCCAGAGAAGAGAAACAGACAAGTTAACTCTAGGCAGATGAAGCAAATGGAGGTTTTAAGATAAAAAAAAGATGAAAAGGATATTAATTGAATGTTTTAGTGTGCCAATACAGGTGGACTTCGCTCAACATGAAACTTTGAGTAACCGATAAAAAAGATAGATTAACATTGGGAAAAATAAGCCAGTTTTTGGCTAAAAGTTGATAGCTTCACCTGTCACTCTGTCCGGACCCTGAGAAGAAGCTTAAAGGACAGTCAATCTCCTGATGAAGACCGACAGAACATCGTGGACTAGCGGCAAAAGACAGTGCAAGTGAAAGCATTAACACTGACGACGACTGATAGTCCAGCAGTATGAAAAAGCACGTGATGCAACATACACAGTTGCTGGTGAAGAACAGTGTGACATGACTGTTTGAAGGCACTGAATGTCATATTTGCCATGCTGGGAATAAATCTAAAAGAAAAGACTGTAAAGAAACAGAGAAGAAGACAACAGCTGAGTTGAGCCTGTGTTTGCTCCAGCCTGTGTTTGCTGGAGATGTGAAGGCCACACAGGACACTGTGAAGGAAAAGGACCAGTGTCAGGTGAAGCCGAACGAGTTTGACTGAGAGAATACAGGGTATAATTGGATTGAAAATTGAAGCCGGAACTCATGATTGTTTAGGGATGTCCACCATATCACGTTTAAAAGAGGTGAACACGAATTGAAAACACACATACACAAATTGTTACATGTGAGATTATTTTTGAAACAAATCAGAAGTGAGATATTTTGAATCTAAAGCTCAGTGAAAAGATGCATAAATTAAATATGAATACATAAAAATGCAATGAAGAGCACCATACAGGATGCAATGAAGATGCAGCTTACACTTCATTAACATGATCACATGACACGCAACGAAGAAAGCAGCTTACACTCAATTAACATGAAATGCAACGAGGAAAATGCTTATATTCATATTCATGACATACACATGACATCATTGGTATTTGTGACAGGAGAGAGAGAGAAGTGGGTCGTTTAAGCACTTGTGATAATAATGAAAATGTCTTAGTTTTGTTATTTTCAGGGGCAAGCAGACCTGGATCAATTTTCCACTCGAGCGGTCGGAAGAAAATTATAGGTTAACATCAATGGATAAATTAAGGCAAGTTTCTGGTTGAATTGTTCACAGAATGATGTGTCCATGAACCTGAAAAGTAAGCCCTAACTCCTGGCTGAAGACCAGGAGGGCTGTTATTTAAGGTGGGAAATCAAAAAGTTTGGGCTAGTAATTCGGGGAAGGAGAAAAACTGACTGTTTAATTGGAGAATTGTGAAGGAGTCTGAAATACTACGAAGCCACATATGCAAAAATAACACACACAAATAGAGAATGCATTAACCTTACAAAGACAAGCTCATGAAGATTAATGCATAGAGATTGATTAAACCTGGCTAAGAACACAAGCATACGCAATGAAGATCAGCTTGCTAATTGTATGAGTGATAGAATGGTGTGAATGTTTAATAAAATAGACTTAAAGCTTGAAGTTGAGGAATAACTCAAAGAAGTTATATGACAGGGGAGTGAGTTATGGAAAAAACAAAAGAAAAGTGATTAAAGTAGTCTAAAAGAGTGACTTAGGAGTGCTCTTGTACTGATTGATCAAAGCAAGTGATTAGGATAGGAAGAAATTTATAATGTAGTGATGATACGTTGTTGTAATGGGTTTATGATTGTTGGGTTTTTCTCTGTATTTATTATTGTGCTATCTACTGTACAATATAAAGCGCCTTGAGGCGACTTTTGTTGTGTATATAAATAAAATTGAATTGAATTGAATTGAATTGAATTTATATCTTAGGCTGAATGAAAACATGGCAGAGTGAGGAAGGGAGACATTGTTCAAACGGTCTGTGATCTTTTGACGAGGTCCAGGTTGCAGTGAACGGGTGAACTTTGAGATTGTTTCAGATTTTTGAGGCTGTTGTTTCTATTTCAAGAGAGGGAGTTTGATTAAACATGGATATGTCGGAGAGGGGCCCAAAATTTTTGTAGTAGTGCACTCAGAAAAAACCTGTCAGGTGATTTTGTTTTGTACTTTGATGAGCTAATAATCAGTTCTCTTTTTTCTCATTTTTGTTCTAAGCAGGCCTGAAAGAGAGTGAACTGACGGCGCTGATAAAATTACCGAGTACGAACATAAGGTGGGCTTTCCAGATCATAATTGGCGGAGGAGGAGTCTACCGGTGGAGACCTGATTGGTTGTGAGTCTCTGTCTAAAAGGATTGTAGCGATTCAATCCAGTCAAAAGCATAAAGAACTATTTTTTTTAGAAGGAAAAACAAATAAAACAAATAAATGAGCTCAATTTGCTATTGTGGAGTATCTGATTATTTGTGCAGAAGGCTCCAGTAATAGCAAAAATCTTGTGTGAATGTAGGAGAGTGAATGTGTGTGACTAGACCAAAGAGGGAATGAATAAATGTGGACATGTGGACAGACGTGTTGTCATGCCAGAAGGAGAAAGGGGATGGTTTCTTATGTTTGTTTTGCTTTTGTCATAAGCAGGACAAGTGGGAGACTTAAATCTGGGGATGTTGATTTTGGGTTGCTGATGTTTGCTTTGAGTAAAACTTCTGTTCTATCGACTGGGGTTAGATTATGTTAATACATTATAAAATGCTAAATGCTAAAAGGGAAACATTTTTTGATGTAACTCAAGTTACCAGTAACTGAGGTAACACATGATTGATAACTGTTCTGTTTTAAGTTTATTTTTGTTATGACACAGATTGGATCATAAAGGGGGAGTTGAGTATGAAATGTAAAGTACAGGTTTTGTTTCCAGGAATTTCCAAGGATCCAGATTTCGAAGGAGCAAGGAGTTCGAGGAGATGGGTCGTGATGATTAAATTGATTTTATTCCTTAAATACAGGTTTGCAGGGCCGGAGCAGAGAGGAGGATTGCTGAGCTGTTCTGAGAAATGATATGACTAACCTTGTTGTTTTAATTTCCTAAGCTTGGGTGAAGCATTTTGAGTTTTTTGCCACATGAGATGTGTCAAAAAAGAGAGGGATTTAAGGTTTAATTTGTTTAATTTGAAATGGGTTTTAGGATCATTTAATGACATTTTGGGGTTTTTTGATAATTTAGATATGGCAGTATTGAGGCAGAAATTGTTATTTTTAAATAAAGTTATTTTTAAATTAAAATGAATTGAATTCGGTTTAGAAGATAAAATGCTGGTGTTCATAAGAAGCTGTATATAAAACTTAAAGGGAAACTGTGGGAATAAAAGATATGCTTAGATAATTTGGGGGAAAACTAGTGAAGATTTTAGGAGTAGAAAATGTTTGATTTCTTTTTTCTTTTTAGGATAAGTGGTTATAATGTAGGCTTTAAAACAGATATTACACAAATTTATTTCTAGGGTAGAGGAGACTTGATATAGCTTTTAATTGTATAGCTCCTAACTCGCAGGAATGGTGTGGAGGGTAGTGAATGAATGCATAACATGCTTACAGTTACAAACATGACATAGATTTATTTTATAGGGCAAAGGTGGAACACATGTTGCTTTGTTTCTGCTTAGCAACTACTGAGGTAGAAGGTGTTAAAGATAAGTATGCAATAAGTGAACAGGAAACGTGTGGGGGTGAGACGGGTGAAACAAAATGTTGTAGATAATGGAAACTTGTCTAACTGGCATTAACAGTAACTTTTACATGTTGTGTATATGCTCGAAGCAAAAAGAGGCGTAAATCCTGATAGAAATTTTGAATTGTGCTTTCTAGCGGAGATTTAGGCTGACATGTGGATGGTGTATATTTTACCCTGGGTGTGTTTAATAGAACTAAAAGCGTTGCTCACACACATAAAGAGTATTGAGATTAAGTAAAGTTAATATAAAGGATAGAGCCCAGAACATGATATTGTGAACCAACTTTGAATAATTAAAGGAACATTAGATGAACACAGTAGATTAGTGAGGTGTAGCAGAGAGAGGCTGTTTGTTTTCTATCCCTTACAGGAGAAGATTTCTACTAGAGAGGGACCCAGAAAAGGAGCAGAGACCACTTAAGCATGAAGTGTTTTCAAGTGGGAGCTGGCGTCGTATTACTAGACCACCTAGATGACCTGAGGTTGTCTGGTTTGCTGAGCCAGAGGACACCTAGAGAGGGTTAGAGCGGTGACCGTGATGTCCATGACGTCATGGATGGACATGGGAGCAGCTGAATGGGCCGAGGAGTGACCCCACATAGTGTATGGCGACCTCTGGTGGTCCAGAGGTCGAGGGAGGGAGTGTCCGGAGTAGTAAAATATTATGGTGCTATTATTTGCTGCTATTTTTATAATCATCAGCACCATGCTATTAATAACACTATGAATATTGTGTTCAAATGTTCAAACATATTGGTATCATATTAGTCTTTATTACAGGTCCAAGAAGAACCACTTTAAACTGTTGAGTTGAATCTATAATCTTAAATGTTTATATGCAGACTGCAGTGTGAAAGAGTAACTCTGTGCCAAAATAAGACAGGAAGTTACATGTTTTTGAAGTTACATGCTTTGCAGGAAGTGAAACCGAAAGCAGAGTCTAAGTGCAAGCTAAGAGCAGGTTATTTTATTATGCATTTATATCTTTGGATTAAGCTTTCAGTAGAGGCTCTTGATTAAAACATTTATTCAGTAGATTACATATATAGTTCCGGTTAGGTTATTACATGTAAGGATGAGCCTCTGTTCTGGTAAAAGGTCAGAAGTGCAACGGGTGAGTTGAGAGAGCATTTAAGGACGAGACACACATACACACACATAGTTTCAGTTGTGTACGTGCTGGCCTTCTGTCTGGTGGAAAGGTTACAAGGTTTAGCTGATGAAGTGAAGGGTGAAATAAAGGGCAGCAGAAGCTGACACACACATACACATACATACTCATTTAGTAGGTAAGAAGTTAAGATGTGTTTTGCTGTAACTGCAAAGTTGGGGTGCGTACGTGTTAGTCTGTTCCAGGAAGTACACCAGATGTCCCAGAGATAAGCGACACCGAAGCTGGGGGAAGCACCTGGGTTCGAGCCGAAGACGGTGTTCTTTAAACTGTGTCAAGGGTTGACTGAACGGTTGTGGTTTTGGATTGACGTATGCTGTACTGGATCTGCCTGGCAACAGAAGGGGGGCTGTACTATTTTACCCCTATAAAGTCTTTGTTCTGACTATTGTAAGACAGTTCAACACTGAATCTGCACAGTGTTGGACTCCACATGTGTATTCATTAAAATGTCGTCTAATTGCACCCGGCAGGATCAGTGGTCATTATTTTTGGTCTTCCTCCTCAATTTCTGAACCCTAACAAAGGTCAAAGGTCATCAATTGTATGTTGAACTACAAACAGTTTTTTGCAGATAGTGTGTTATTTACCATAAAGTAATTCAGAGTTATTCATACCAGAGTAACGAGAGAGGATCATAACTTTCTACAGGACTGAATATAATATCTTTATGTAAAAGTCTGGAGCCTCTGGGGAGTATCCAAGTATTTATAACATTACACATCCAAAGGTCTCCATCACAGTGTTCATGAAATGCTGGGTTTATCCATCTCCTGGGGCGGGCCTATGGAGGAGTGCTGAAAATTTCCCTGTGAGGGAGCTGCTGGTGAAGATCATGAGTCCTGCTTGATCAATGCGATGAGCTTCAGTCTTCCTGGTGTTTCTTAAATGATGCCTTTTTGAGTGGGTCAACAGAACTTATGGCACAGGACAGCTGTGATGAAAGAAAGGCAAGAAGTTTCTCCAAACCTCTGGACCCAGGAAACCCAGCTTGGTCCTGATGGTCTCCCTCACTAGTTTCTCCCCAGGGTGAATGTAGCTGTTGATATAATGTGGACTCTATTATTAAATGAAAAGAACAAATTACTCTACACTACTGAAACCTTCTGCTGATGTTTTTAAAGTCTCCATGTTACCAGGCTGTAGAGGGCTCTGAAGATTTAAACAGTTTTAGATCCATTACACTCACAGTCTTATGTTAAAATCTCAAAGGACAGCATTATATTTTTGATATTAACAGTAACTCTGGGCCTCTGTATTATTGAAGGATTCAGCACTCCTTAGGTTTTGTTATCCAATTTTAGACAGCGATGAGATCATCTGCACACTCTACAGACTATTAGAGTAACAGGTGTGTAGCATCGCTAACTAGCTAGCAACAAGCCCCCAACACAGTGCATATGCTAGCGGCTAATCTAGCAAACGAATTAACAACAGAGTGATTTTAGAACTATAAGATGATAAGCTGTGAGTCTTTTTTATAACAGTGACATGGTTGTATTTACCTTAATTAAACGAGTCGTGAGTCGCGGTAAACCAGCAAAAAACTGGAGCAGCCGGGCTACGTAAAAAGTGTAGGGGGGCGTGTTTGCGGTCACGTCCAGAAGGTGTGTGGGCGGGAGGGTTACACAGTCGCTCCACCTCAAGTCACTACTGCGCAGACTCTGGCTCCAAATTTGCAAGATGGCAGCCTCCACAAGCGGGATATTTTGGCTTCATTTTTGCACAATGGGAGGAGGCACTATTGCGTCATCCATGTTTTCTACAGTCATTGTGTCTAACAGTTATGCAGATGTAATACTTGGTAACTATGTGTCATGACTTTCTGTGGGGACAGATTGATTTAACATAGGTGAACCCCATCTCCCTTTCTTGTTCATGTGTTATTCTCATATGGTTTTTTTTTTAATTGAATGTATGGAGTAGTTATCAACTTCCAGCCTATGTTAGAGGGTACTCCTGAACTTAGTACCAGCCTTACTATGCAGGGCGGGATAAATATGTATGTACGCTCGATGTTTGTATGCCATATAAACATACTGCGTACAACATCCAGCAATTTGAGTGCTTAAGACTAGTAGAAAAACACTGAAACTGGGACTTTCCTAGCAAACGCTAGCTGGAATTCTGAGTTTAACCCTGGGTTTAGAGAAACTCAAGGTTTTCAATGAACAAAGTTTTTCTGACTTTTCTTTTTTTATTTTGTAAATGTACAATAGCTCCCTACAAATGGAACACATTTTGCTCACAAAACTCAACAAATAAAGTATTCTAATGTCACTACTCACGAATGGTGTCTTGTCTGTTTACTAATGTATAAATTCTAATTTTGCGGCTCGCTGTTACTGTCAAATGTACATTGATGAGAGCTGTTCAGTATATAGGTTAACTACAGCTTAACTCCAGGTAAACAGTTCACTGAATTTACCCTCATCTGTTCTCTAACTGAGAAGAGGTTTTTGCTTTGTTAAAAACAGTGTTCTCCAGTGGGTTTGTTTGTATTATGAAAGATGATTTCCTTATAAGTGTGTGCCTTTATCTTCCAAGAGGTGTTGTAGATGAGGAACAATTTAAAGAACTTATGTACACTGCATTAAAAGGTTCCCTGGGTTTTGGAACGACATAGCAGTGCATTGACATGAACTGTCAATGCTGCACTACTTTAAAACAAGACTCCTACCTAATGTTACATTCATTAAAACTTTTTGTTTAGTGATTACCAGAGATGGGCAGTAACGCATTACAAGTAACGCGTTACTGGTATCCCATTACTTTTTTCAAGTAATGAGTAATGTAAGGGATTACTATTGCAAAAAAGTAATTTGATTACTGTTCGTCAAGAGATGTACTCTGAGACACTTCTTCAGCTGAGAATCAGAGAGGAGAAACTCACTGTTTTACTTGCATGCAAGGGCAGCCACAGAGCACCTGCACCTGGAGTGAGGGCTCTGGGACTCGCACTCTGCCACTGCCCTGGTCTTTATTTATACACAAGAAGAGTAATACAACAGTGAATACATTTGTTCAGTGGAATGTTGATGTGTGAGCATGTGCGGATATGTGTGTGTGTGTGCGCGCATGTGTGCGTGTGCCAGGAGAGGCTCCTCTACCTGGTACAAAGTGAAACTGCTTATTAAGCTCTTATCTAGCAGGTACTGCTCCTTCCCTGCATGATAACAGGTCACAGTGAAACAAAAACAGTCTGAGTTATAAAGAGGTCATCATGCAGTATTCTATCATATGCAAACTTATATTATTAAAAGATTATACTGACTACAATTTTCTATTGACACTGTTACTTTCCCGTAAGTAAGCTGCATTTAACGTGTCGAAGTAATCACATTACTTTGATTTTTAGTCCATAAAAAGTGACAGAAACATTAGCGTCCGCTCTGCATGGGAAGAAAACTTCTTTCTAAAGCGAAAAATTAAACTTCCAGTCTGACCGAGCACCGAGCACGCTGCCACGGGAATGTGACATTCACAGAGAAACCCCCGGATCCCCCCCACTGACATGACCGCTGTGGGCAAACCTCCACCCGCCCCACTCCAGCTAAACAGGTGACAGTAGATTTAAGAGCGACAGGACTCAGAGCTGCTGAGTCTCTGATTTTATTTATTTCTGCTATGTTTTACTTGCATCTATTTGAAAAAGTGAGTGTAAACACAAAACATTAGTTTATTTTATATGCTGGAATATGCAGAACATAGGTTTAAATGGTAAACAATTTCTTCAAGTCAAAGACTGCTGCATGTAATTTAATTTTTGTTTGATGCAATGTGCATAAAATTAAAAGATTAAAACAAATAAAACAAATTTTAAATAGAGACTTTTCCATTTGATTCTATTTTATATGATGCAGAAAAAATAGAATTGGGCTGAAAGGTCTATGCTTTATTACGTATTCAGGTTGTGTATCAAGTTTTTTAAAAAATAACTAAGTAACGAATTACTTTTGAAAATAAGTATAATAAGTAAATGTATTCCGCTGGTTTTTTAATTGTTGCAGCACCTGCCTGGCAAACTGCGCACCGGGAAACCTAATCAAAAACAAAAGCAATTCATTGAGAAACACAACAGTTGATGATCAAGTTTTATATAAATTATTTAGAGAGATACAGAACATTGCTGTGTTCATCTTAAAATAAGTTAGCTGTAGTAAAATTACACAGAGTTTTTTTTGAGTACCGACCCAATTATTGATGTCTACTGACATCCCTGGGCAGTACAAACACTTTGAAATGTCTCCTCTTGTTTTTGTTTGCCCACAATGGGCCCCAGTAGGACTGGCATGAAAATATGAAAAAATCATGTTTGCAGCATCACAGACTGCCTTGGTCTTTATAGTTTTGTCTGTTTCTTTGTAGCGCCAGAAAAACAGCTGCTCCGCTAAACATAAGTAAGAAAAAAATACAAGTTTATCATAGCTGTATAAACTATGTTAAGTCTATATGTGGTAAAAGTCATGACAATACATCTTGAATGTAATGTATTCATTATATATGAGATATAATTTGGGGGTGACCATTGGACTGGTTCTCTATATTTTTGACAGTATGGCTACTTCAGAAGCCAAAAAGATGATACACAAGACTGTATCAGTGAAACTAAAAAAATAAAGTGATGGTGTAGCAGTCGCAGTGTAATGTGAAGGGCACCAGATAGGAAAAAACAACCACACAAGCTTTCAGTCGCTTTTCAGAGCTCTATGGCGGTTTAACACGCTCACCAGCAACACATCTAAAGATGAACATCCCAGTCTCTCAAAAATCCCTCCTTAAATAGATGCCAGTCATACCACCACCAATAAAATTAAAAAGATTTTCCCCGACATAGTCCAGCTACAAAAAACCCATTCAGTGAAATACTGCAGTTATTCTAACACACCACACATATATCTGAGTACAAACAACCGTCCAGTTAAATAATATACAAACTAAGTAAATCAAATCAAACTGAAAAGTCAGCCCACTCCCACCTGCCACTCTCATCTGATGGTTTAGCTCACTAGCAGTGGATAACTGGAGAACTCCTTTCAGGTGAACATCATTAGGCCGTAATCATGTGTGCACTCCATGGCTGTGTCCCAATTCAGGGTCTGCACGCTTGAAGTACGCATTTTAAGTGTGATTATGTCACCGCCACGCGACGACGGCTGTCCCAATTCGAAGTGTACTTCAAATGTATACTCCAAATGCGCCGTCGATTTCCCCAAATATCAAGCGTGGTCCGGTGCACGCTTCGTGGTCCCATATATCCCACAATTTATAGCACGGCGGTGGGTGTGGATAATTTTACCGCAAAATACGGCAGAAGGGAGCGGCCGAAGAGTGAACTGTCAAAAGTAAGTACTGAATATTATGTCACTTATTTATGTGCGAATGTTTAAGAACATTAAAACATTACTGTTGGCCACATGTCGGCAAAGTTATGTGACATTAGTGATGTTTGTACTTTCAGCGTTTACTTGGTTTTAAAGCCTCTACTTCTCAATATATATATATATATATATATATATACATATATATACATATAGTCGACCTTATCTTACAGAGACTGTGATGATTTTATGGATAATTAAAGTCAGTCATATATCCACAAACACAACAAGCTGAAAGTCAGTGATGCTGCTCGGTTTGCAGTCCTGAATATGACGGCACAAGCAGGATTCACTGCACTGTTAATGTTAGCTATGTTATATTGCTGCCTCTGTTCGGTGGTGTCGAGCCAAACAGACTTTAACGTGTGTTTGAACGAGCTGACGGTTCACTCGTTAAGCTGAAAGAAAGATGCTTTAATCACAGGCGTCACACATGTGTCCACTGGACCATCTGGGAACTCTTCTTGTTCAGCACTCGTAATAACACAAACACTAAATCCTCCTTCTCTTGTGCTGTTTTGTAGCAGTGTATACACCTGAGACTGTCACCTGTCTGTCTGTCCTGCACTCTCTCTCTCTGTTTCTTTCTCTCTGATTGTGGAATAAAAGTATGAACATGTATTTATAAGTTACACTTGTGTTTGAATCCTGCAGCTTATCACACATTTGATTTCCATGTGTGACAACTGCAAGTGTCCAGAGTGAGGACAGACTGAGGGACCCACTGCTGCACATCATCTGTGAGGCTTTGCACCCCTGATGATCCACCAGGACAAACAGCAGTGTGTGAGGAAGAGGAGGAGGAAGAGCCAGCAGCAGCTGACAGATGGAGAGAATAGACAGACTGTTCCCTGTTTGTGAAGGACTGCTAGGAAAGTTTAACATAACTAACTGTCTGTCCTGAATCAGTCTTATTAGGTAATGTTCAAATAATGTTATCATCCCAGTGTTTTCAGTGTGGGAGAAAGTACTCAGGGCCTTCAAGTTACACACTATGAAAGGCAGCAACAAGTTTAATATTCAGAAACCTAAAGTAAATGGTAAATGGCCTGTATTTATATAGCGCTTTACTAGTCCCTAAGGACCCCAAAGCGCTTTACATATCCAGACATCCACCCATTCACACACAGGTGATGGCAAGCTACATAGTAGCCACAGCCACCCTGGGGCGCACTGACAGAGGCGAGGCTGCCGGACACTGGCGCCACCGGGCCCTCTGACCACCACCAGTGGGCAACGGGTGAAGTGTCTTGCCCAAGGACACAACGACCGAGACTGTCCAAGCTGGGGCTCAAACCGGCAACCTTCCGATTACAAGGCGAACTCCCAACTCTTGAGCCACGATCGCCCCATATGTATCAGCAGCAGAATGGAGCTAAAAATAAATGTTTGTTTCAGTTCTATGAAGCTTTGAGTATTTTGGATTAGTAGCACTGCTGTGTTTGTTGCATCATATTGCTGTAATTGTTTATATGCTTTATATATTCTGAGCTAAGTTGATCTATAGTCTTACATCATATTCTATAAGGATGTTATGTGTTTGTAGACTTTCTGCCCAGTTTGACCCATTTAGCAGAAGTCAGCCTGTTTCAGGCTCTGATATCTATTCTGTATGACTTAAAGCAGTTATGACATGGTCTGATTTTCTCACCCAATAAAGGAATATTTCATATATCAGTCTACTCTTCATTCTATCAGAAACAGTTATCACAGCTCGTACATTTTCTTTTTACACATATATGTAAGCATTGAGCCAAATTTAGTAATGCCAACATATTGAAAGAACAATGTTTGTCTCTTATATATAATACATCTGTATATACACTGTCAGAGATACTTGTCTTTGAGTGAAGATTTAAGGTGATAGGAAATATAAATAACTGCTACTTGCATCTTTGATCCAGAGTTCAAGCTCATATATACATATTTATATATATATATATATATATATATAAAAACACCCAGCACGCCCCTGCGGGCGGTTTATCCTTCAAGCTCGGGTCCTCTACCAGAGGCCTGGGAGATTGAGGGTCCTGCGCAGTATCGTAGCTGTTCCCAGGACTGCGCTCTTCTGGACAGAGATCTCCGATGTTGTTCCCGGGATCTGCTGGAGCCACTCGCCTAGCTTGGGAGTCACCGCACCTAGTGCTCCGATTACCACGGGGACCATCGTTACCTTCACCCTCCACATCCTCTCGAGCTCTTCTCTGAGCCCTTGGTATTTCTCCAGCTTCTCGTGTTCCTTCTTCCTGATATTGCTGTCATTCGGAACCGCTACATCGATCACTACAGCCGTCTTCTTCTGTTTGTCTACCACCACTATGTCCGGTTGGTTAGCCACCACCATTTTGTCCGTCTGCATCTGGAAGTCCCACAGGATCTTAGCTCGGTCATTCTCCATCACCCTTGGGGGCATCTCCCATTTTGACCTCGGGACTTCCAGGTTATACTCGGCACAGATGTTTCTGTACACTATGCCGGCCACTTGGTTATGGCGTTCCATGTATGCCTTGCCTGCTAGCATCTTGCACCCTGCTGTTATGTGCTGGATTGTCTCTGGGGCATCTTTACACAGCCTGCACCTGGGGTCTTGCCTGGTGTGATAGACCCCAGCCTCTATGGATCTTGTACTCAGAGCTTGTTCTTGTGCTCCCATGATTAGTGCCTCTGTGCTGTCTTTCAGTCCAGCTTTGTCCAGCCACTGGTAGGATTTCTGGATATCAGCCACCTCCTCTATCTGCCGGTGGTACATACCGTGCAGGGGCCTGTCCTTCCATGATGGTTCCTCGCCTTCCTCCTCTTTCTTGGGTTTCTGCTGCCTGTGGTATTCACTGAGCACGCTGTCAGTTGGGGCCATCTTCGTGATGTATTCGTGGATGTTTCTTGTCTCATCCTGGACTGTGGTGCTGACACTCACCAGTCCCCGGCCCCCTTCCTTCCGCTTAGCGTACAGCCTCAGGGTGCTGGACTTGGGGTGAAACCCTCCATGCATGGTAAGGAGCTTTCTTGTCTTTATGTCAGTGGCTTCTATCTCCTCCTTTGGCCAGCCTATTACCCCAGCAGGGTACCTGATCACGGGCAGGGCGTAGGTGTTGATGGCCCGGATCTTGTTCTTACCGTTCAGCTGACTCCTCAGGACTTGCCTGACCCTCTGCAGGTACTTGGTGGTTGCAGCTTTCCTAGCGGCCTCTTCATGGTTCCCATTCGCTTACGGGATCCCCAGGTACTTGTAACTGTCCTCTATGTCTGCAATGTTGCCTTCTGGTAGTTCAATCCCCTCAGTTCTGACTACCTTCCCTCTCTTTGTTACCATCCGACTACACTTCTCCAGTCCGAAGACTCACAGCCTTGGCCAGCCGCAGGAGAATAAACCAGCTGTTCTCCACAGAACCAGCAAAGGTGTACTCTCAGTGGCAAGGGAACAATAACAGAACAGCACCACCAAGGTTGGAGACGGAGCAATACTGGAAGAGCATATGGGAGAAGGACGCAACCCATAACGGCAATGCTCAGTGGCTAGTGGATCTGAGGGCAGACCATAGCAACCTCCCTGAACAGGGTCCAGTAACCATCACAGTGGCAGATATCCAAGAAAGGGTCTCCAGTATGAAGAGTTGGACAGCACCAGGGCCCGACATGGTTCACGCCTACTGGCTGAAGAAGCTGACTGCACTCCACGAGCGTCTGGCAGCACAAATGAACCAGCTGCTAGTTAACGAGAGACACCCGGAATGGCTAACCGAAGGTCGAACGGTCCTGATCCCCAAGGACCCCAAGAAGGGACCGGTCCCATCCAACTACCGACCAATAACCTGCCTCAGTACTACATGGAAGCTCCTGTCAGGCATCATATCGGCTAAGATGAACAGGCACATGGGTCAATACATGAGCGGGGCACAGAAAGGGATTGGCAAGAATACCAGAGGCGCAAAACACCAGCTACTGGTAGACAGAACAGTCAGCCGAGACTGCAAGACCAGACTGACCAACCTGTGCACAGCCTGGATTGATTACAAGAAGGCCTATGACTCAATGCCCCACAGCTGGATACTGGAATGCCTAGAATTGTACAAGATCAACAGGACCCTAAGAGCCTTCATCAGGAACTCAATGGGGATGTGGCACACAACACTAGAGGCCAACTCCAAGCCCATAGCACAAGTCACCATCAAGTGCGGGATCTACCAAGGAGATGCTCTGTCCCCACTGCT
Organism: Oreochromis niloticus; assembly: GCF_001858045.2. Taxonomy (NCBI): domain Eukaryota; kingdom Metazoa; phylum Chordata; class Actinopteri; order Cichliformes; family Cichlidae; genus Oreochromis; species Oreochromis niloticus. The sequence continues at coordinate 1,446,340 of NC_031969.2, forward strand.
GTTCTGCATAGGCCGAATATATATATATATATATATATATATATATATATATATATATAATCTGACAATACATATAATATTGTCCATATTATATTAACATTACCACAGTGAGATGATTTTAGTCTCATGAATAACATGAGCTAATTATTATTTACTAACTAATCTTGAAATGACTGTTCAGTACAGGAATGAAGCCCAACTATCATGTTTTACAGTCCTGTGGTCTCAACTAATCAAAGTGATGTCATGACAAAAATGAATGACCAACAAAACATTCTTTCTCCTTCATTTCTGTCACACAAAGCTGTATGAAACATTTCTCGCGGTTAGTATCATGGTTGCTAGGCAACCTGAACAGCGCGACGAAGGCTAGACCGTCCCATTTCACAAGCCTCTCACTTCCGCACTTCCCGTACTTATAGTACGCACCGTACGTAGTACGCGTAGTGTGCGTACTTCAAGCGTGCAGACCCTGAATTGGGACACAGCCCATGACTCAGGCCTTGAGGAAGTTGAGAGAGAGTGGTTAATGGACTTCAAAACAAAAGCATAACAAAATGAAAACTTCCTGTAAGACAATGTGGGTTGTGTCAAAGAAAGGTCAAGCTAATTAAATCTGTTAATTAAGACTACACATTTTTTCATTGTGTGTGTTAATATATGTATTGATGGCAATTTTAAATACTAAGAAGTTGCTGTTATTACCTTCAATGTCATAAATAGCAGCTTTTTTCGAAGAAGAAATTTCTCTTTTTTCATGAAAAGCGCTGGATACTCACCGTTTAGTTTATATGCAGCCAAACTCTTATACTCTTCTGGTTCCATCCTCTATAGTGGTGTTGGCTATTTTTCGAAAACAAACTGTAAAATAATCTTCTCGTTAGCTCAGAAGCACTCAGGTTTCCAGTTTGTACACACAACGTAAACTAATTTCCATAACTGACGAGGAAAACCCACGTGACCTAAGATTTTGGAAAAATGGGTCAGTGTTGGAGTTGCATAGGCTTACCAAAGGTTGGCCAAAACTGACTTGAAAATTTAAGAACCGCCCTGTTACTGACAAAGACGTGTATATTTATTTGTTGATTTAAGTTTTATGCATTTACAAAGAAAAACTCTGCTAATGTGTATTATAGATGGGTAGGAGCCGGGCACACATTTTGGCAGACGCTGCCACACAGCCTGATAAAAATGGTGCCCCTCCATAACTTTTGCTAGGAGGGAGAAATGGTTATTGGTTATACTCTGTTTTATGTAGAAAATTAACTCCTTTGTGCATTACTGAAGTGTAAACCCCGGGTAAATTCACTGGGGAGCGACGTGTTGACATGATCATGTCTGATTTTACAGTATTATATTATCAAAATCTTTGTCTGGACAAACGATTCCCAGCAGGTTATTTCAGTGTACAGTTTAAGGTTAATAGTCTTCTGCATGGCACAATACAATGTCACGAAATTAGTATTAAAATGCATTCACGAATCAAGTCTGTTGTTTTCCAGCTTTTGTGCTGTATTGCAACGACTGCAGATCAGTGACAAGTAGCGTAAAGAAACGAAGCTGGGCAAGTGGCTCCTGCTCCTTTGCGCGCTCTCATAGTTTTTGCTGGTGGTAACTACTTTGGCACAACACAGGCTACATCCACACGTACATGGGTATATTTTAAAACACTTTTTCTATATGCTTGGGCCTTTCGTCCGCACGTAATGACGTTTTGGGTCACTGAAAACTGAGATTTTGAAAAACTCCTGTCAAGGTGGAGATTTTTGAAAACTCAGTCTTTGCATTTAGGTGTGGACGAGGAATACGGAGATTTACTCACGCAACTTCAAAGGTGTGTGCCATTTTTGATGTCACACTGTGTGCAACGATATTGTTGAATTTCTACAATGGCGGATAGAGACAAAATACTGTTGCTGTTAATCTGACTATCTGCAGTTTTTACACGCTTACATATACATGTCCCTACATTTACACAGACAGAGGCGTCAGAGTGAACTCTGGACGTGGCTTCTACATTCAACACAGACAGCCCAAATCCCGACACCAATGTCGTCGTTGGTTTTGAATAAATTTACTTTTTTTTAAAAGTAAATATATGTATGCTGTATGCATCTTGCTCATTCCTAAGTTGTGTGTCTACACCAACCAAAATACTGTCTTTAGTTATTAACATTTGAAATGATGAAGGCACTTGAAAATTAACACCAAATTAGCTGCCTTTCCAGAAAAACAAAAACTTTTCAGAAGTACTTAAGATTTTGTGAGGGCACAAAACCCTGTTCAGTCTTTCCCTCCCAGGCTTCTAGACTTCTGATTGGCCAACATTTCGTTTTTAGCATTTACAAGTGGACGGAGATATTTTTTCAAAACTGCACGTGCAGACTGAATTTTTTTAAAAACAGGAAATCTCTATTTTCAAAAATACCCATGTACGTGTGGATGTACCCACAGGCTACGAGCCCGACACGGAACCCACCCAAGGGATTAATAAAGTTTTATCTAATCTAATCTATTAGCCAGAGGTCTTTTTACCACTGTTCAGAGCCGCGGACCTGGCCGAGGTAACAGGAGAATACAAACATGCTGAGGGATTGGCTGTGTTAGTTCATTGAGAGATTTATTTGGAAAGAATACAGTTTTCCCTAGCAGTCAAAAACACTTATTTCTGCAGTTTTATTTTGTTAAATATAAACAAAGTTATAGCAGAAGTGCTGTCACATGTCTGGCCAGAAAGAGAGGACCAATGCGTTTATTTGGTAGTTCAATGAAAGGCTTCAGTTAGTTAAGAGGGGGAAAAAAATTGCATTCACAATGAGTTGCAACAAACGAAACACTACATTTTAGGAAATATTAGTGGGTGTTTTCTTGTTTGTTTGTTGTACTACTTGAACACATTGGCCCTCCAGTGAGATGACAGTGCCAGCAGTGGCCCACAGCTCCTTTAAGTGATGACGTGATGAATACTGCTTCCGGGCCCAAACTACCCTGCGTTTAATAAGGATTTTGTGTTTTTAACATGTTTTAATGCTTTGTATCTTGTTCTATTTAATCTCAAGCCCCTAAAAACAGTCAGTGATCACTGTCGGCCTCTCTCGGTTTTTATTACCACTGTTCATTTTAAAGCTCAGTTTTTAAAACCTTACGATGTAACTACAGCCCAGCCCATGCAGCAGTATATTAATGACTAACCTCGTACTGTGGATGGATTATCTTAGTTGTTCTCCTGACTGAAGTTTGGTCCGTTTACAGCAGGGGTGTCCAAAGTCTGGCCCCCGCGGTCCATTTTTAATTGGCCCTCAAGTAATTTTATAAATAGAATAGAAAATGGCCCGCACTTCAACTTTTGCTTGAGTGTATTGCACTTCTTCGTTTTAACACCAGGGGGAGCTGCTGTTGATCAAGGCAGTTGCTCTACCAAAAAGGACAATCACAGAAGAAATTTACCCCCAAGTTACCAAACATGGCAGAACCAAAGAAGCAAAAGGTAGAAAGTGAGTGCAGAAAATTTCAGACACGGTGGGAGAGTGAATATTTCTTCAAAGAATTCAAGGGGAAGTGTCTGTTTTATCTGCACTGAAACTGTGGCAGTTATGAAAGAGTATAATGTACGACGTCATTATGAAACCAAACATCAGGCCTATGCATCCTACACTGGTGCTGAGCGAGAGCAGAAATCAAAGCAAAGGGTAGCTCTCCTGCGGGGTCAGCAACAGTATTTTTTTCGTGCTCAAAAGGTCCAGGAAAAGGCTCCAATAGCAGCTATGAGCTTGCCCAACTCATTGCAAGACATGGCAAGCCTTTTTCAGATGGAGACCTCATAAAACACTCGTTAAAGTCACCGAAATAATGTGCCCGGAAAAAGTGCAGGACTTCAACAACGTCAGCATGTCCAGAAATACAGTTGTGCCACGCACTGAAGACTCGCCTGCCAACATTAAACTGCAACTGTCTGATAAAGCTGTGCTTTTGATTTTTACTCCATCGGATGCGATGAGAGCACCGATGCCACAGACACCGCACAGCTGCTAATTTTTTTTTGCGGGGACGAGAGCACGAGTGCTTTAGGTGAGTAAAAATGTATTCCACAGTACCCGTGTGTTAATGTGCAGGTACACATGCTTCAAATATCAATAATGCGCATCAATTCTGTCACTACCCTGCTTTTGCGCACCACTTTCTTATATGCGTTTTTCTTGTTAACACACAGAGTACACACCGCTGTGCACAGCGCATGCACACGCAAAGTCAGCTGATCTCATCTGATGCAGATCTGCTCCCTGATCAGGTGACATTTGTCTGGATTTTTGGCACGAGTGGCGTACGATCAGCACCGTGGCTGGATGGCCCGATTTACATACCCAGCACAGCTGATACTCACCAGAATAATTTACTAAAATTATTTGCACTCCTGTTATTAAGTCCAGTTCAGTCTGTTAATGTTGATAATCGTTTCAAATAGGTGTGTTGCTAAGCCTAAGAATTTAAATAACAAGCTTGAAATGTACCCGTCCCATTTTCCCCTTTATTGTTTTTTCTCTGTGCTGTAAATCTTCTGTCCAAGAAGAAATCTGCTGCTGTTCTGAGAATGAGCTACCAAAGCTTTTTCTGAATAAATCAATAAAGATCCATTTATGGAAAGCTGTGATGAAGGCAGTTTTGTCTTTAATTATATTCAACAATATAACACATTTGACCACTTTTAAATGATTTTTCTAACTTTAATACACTACAGTTAAGGTTATATACCTAATTTCTAGTAAGTGGCCCAGCCCCTCCTATATTTTTATGTATGTGGCCCTCAGTGAAAAAAGTTTGGACACCCCTGGTTTACAGCATCCTGCCATGCGATTGCATTTGTCCCTAACCATCAGGAACCCTCACGTTAACTTTTATTGAGTGGAAAAAAGTTAGCGTTCATCCTCCTGCTTCACTGTGTTTATGTTATGCTAACATAGCTGTGTCGCTAGCGATCACGTAGGACATCATTATATACCAGCTAGCCCAACTTCAGTAACCCTACAAACGTCACTGCTGTTTAGTTTTCTGTCTTCATTTATGTTGGAAGTGATAGCAGAGCTGTACGTCTTAATTTGTTTCAGAAATCTCTCAGTGAGAACATGCTATATCATGTTAAGGTGGAAGCTAGCGAGCTAGGTTCCCGCTAACTTCTAACTAAATTTAATAAGTTCTGTTTTCATGGATGCCTGGATGTTAAACTTAATTGTTACACCTGGTAGAGCAGCAACGCTGATCATTTTATTACAGATGAAAGAATTTAGACAATTTTTAACTATCAGTGATCCCACAGTGATCGTTAGATTCAGTGTTGCCAACTCCTCAGTTTTGAAAATCGCTATTGGTTGTCTTAAAAGTCGCTAGAAGTCGCTAAATGATGTCATTGCCTAATTTGCATAATTGGTCATGCTAATATAATTGTAACCTACATTGTTGGACAGAGAAATAACATCGTGGAACGAGACATAAAGTGAGTAAAAAATGTCCTAAATGCATTTAGAGTTTGTTTAGAACTACAAATTAAATTCCTTTTCGCAATTATTGTTTTTTTAATGTCACAATTCCAACCCTGCTCCTTTACCTGGGCTTGGATCGGCAAAAGTGACCCAAAATTGGCACTCTGGTGGAGTTACTTTGTGTGTGTGTGTGTGTGTTTATAAGTAGTTTTAAACCTTGTGATCCACAAAACAGCATAAGAGTAAGAGAAGAACTGACTGCGTTACAGTCAGTGCGGGAGCAGCAGCTTCGCTCATGCATGACTCATTTGCAGTTTGGACGCATAGGTGTGAACATTTCCTGCCCTGATAGCAGCTGAGGGAGGACTATCCTCCGCCCGTGAGCACTTTGGAACGGGCGAGGTGCCCACGCCAGCACCCGCTGCTTGTTGAGAGTAAGAGCGATACGCGCTTTCAGGTCAAAAAGTCGTCATAAATAAGTCTCCACACCAGAAGAAGTCGCCAGATTTGTCGCTAGTCGCTTTTTAGAAAATAAAATCGCTAAGGGGTCTGAAAACTCACTAAATATAGCGACAAAGTCGCTAAGTTGGCAACACCGGTTAGATTTATGGACCTGCAGCAGAGTTTGGGCCCAGACATGGCTAATGATGTCAGACTTAGGTTTCCGGCTGAAGCACAAATCCCCAACACATAAGAAAATAGGCTAAGCCGTACTCCACAGTTGGGAGTTTCCTGAGCTACACCAAATTAAATATAACATTTGTTGACTTTGAAATATTGGACCTTTTTAACTTTTATTCTTTCTTTTGTTTATATATACAAAAGTACTATAACAATACATATAAATAAAAATGTAAAATAAAATATTTCAATCAACAAATGAAGACTAATTTAAAATGGCTACCTGTTGTTAATTTCAATGTACATAACATCAAGTTTCTCAAAGCAAACTACTGGAAATGCCGTGCAACAAAGGGGCTCCTACAGTAAACATCAGTGTTGTAAACAAATGCACTGTATATTTTCATGTAAAGACAACCTTTGCATCTCACATTTCTAGGTGTCATAGAGGGTGGACTGTCACCCAGATAGCACCTGCTCATATATGTGAAGTTAGACAGCCCTTACTAGGTGAAGGAGCACATGTAACAGAAAATGTAACTGAAAACACTGATGTGGCTGATGCAGCCCAAAGCAAAGATGTTGAGAATGATGATGTTCAAGATGCCTATACAACGAATCTAGCTTTGTTTTTCTTGAGATTGCAGGCAAATTTAGTTCAAGCATCTACAATTACAGAGATTGCAAATGAAATGAAATATTCAGGAGGAGTACACAATGAATGTTTTGTCTCAAGAACTTGAACATTATGGTGTTCCAGCTGAGATATTAAGATGTCTTAAGCAAACTGTTTACAAGCAGAGTCCTACGTATGAAACCTTGATTGAAAATGGTTCATTATCTACATACCATAGAGGGCTACAGTATTACAAGGCACACTATAACTATGTTCAGCCTATGGAAGATAATGGGCAGAAGAGGCATTATCATTACATTCCAGTTCTGGAAAGCCTCACTGCATTGCTGAAAGAGGGAAAAGAGATTCTTTAAAGGTGATGTTTTTTCAAGATTCCTTGGAAGTGGCCAACCCTCTTGGATCTGCCAAGCGAAAGCAAAACATTTCAGCTGTCTATTTAACCTTGGGATACATTTGGTCCTCCTCTGTCTAGAGGAAGACTGCAAATACTTTGGTGTGGATAAAGTTTTCAGTAAAGTTGTGTCAGACTTGTGTGAGCTGGAAGTAAACGGGCAAGCTGTATACTGGTACTGTTGCATGCATAATGGCAGATAACCTGGGCTCCCACATGAGTGTTATACACCAACACTCATATATATTCAAATAATTTAAAAAAAAAAAAAAAGTTCATTTACCTGTTACTACCACACACCAAATCCGGTCGTTGGTACTTCCTGGCTTGTGTAGCCACTAGGTAACAAAAGCTCAACACTGCGCCTAGCATCCTGGAGCACTTCTGTTGTGCTTTGGAGTTTGTACGTGCTTTGTCTCTATGGGGCCACCGTAAATATAATTCATTCACTCCACATAAAATGTAATAAATAAAGGATAAAATACAAAAACTATTTACATTTCAACTTTTAACTATTTAAATTTCCAGCTTTTTCCTTTTAAACAAATTTAAAGCAAAACAACACAAAACACTGCAAACCACAACACAATTAAATATAAATTAAAGTATGAAAACAAAAAGAAGATGCACATTCTCTGTCATATGGGCCTGCATGAATAAACTTTCTGAATCCTTTATCATCCGCAACTGAAAATAGTTGTGGATGATTACTATACCTTTTTAATGTGACGTTGTTGTCCCTGGCTCTCTTTCTCTCTCTTTCCCTCTGTCTCTGTTCCTGTGCTACTGCGAGTGTAACTACCGCCCCTCCCCCTCTGCCCAGCACAAACCACAAGGCTCGTGTGCGGATTGAAGCGGAAAAAAGTGCAAGAGAGAGGGTGAGAGAAAGAAAAAAAAACCCCACGGCTCCCAATAAGGAGCCGGCTCACCTCATTCACTTCAAAGAGCCGGCTCTAAGAGCCGTTTCGTTCGCGACCGACACATCACTACTATTAACACATAGTGAGTGAGAAAGGTGACTGAAAAGGAAAAACTCAATGCATCATGGGAATCCCCAGCAGCCTATGTTTATTGCAGCATAACTAAGGGAGGATTCAGGGTCACCTGGTCCAGCCCTAACTATATGCTTTAGCAAAAAGGAAAGTTTGAAGTCTAATCTTAAAAGTAGAGATAGTGTCTGTCTCCCGAATCCAAACTGGAAGCTGGTTCCACAGAAGAGGGGTCTGAAAACTGAAGGCTCTGCCTCCCATTCTACTTTTAAATACTCTAGGAACAACAAGTAGGCCTGCAGAGCGAGAGCGAAGTGCTCTAATAGGGTGATATGGTACTACAAGGTCATTAAGATAAGATGGGGCCTGATTATTTAAGACCTTGTATGTGAGGAGCAGGATTTTGAATTCTGGATTTAACAGGAAGCCAATGAAGGGAAGCCAAAACAGGAGAAATCTGCTCTCTCTTTCTAGTCCCTGTCAGGACTCTTGCTGCAGCATTTTGGATTAACTGAAGACTTTTCAGTGAGTTTTTAGGACATCCTGATAATAATGAATTACAGTAGTCCAGCCTGGAAGTAATGAATGCATGAACTAGTTTTTCAGCATCACTCTGAGACAGGATATTTCTAATTTTAGAGATGTTGTGCAAATGGAAGAAAGCAGTCTTACATATTTGTTTAATATGTGCATTAAAGGACATGTCCTGGTCAAAAATGACTCCAAGGTTCCTCACAGTGTTACTGGAGGCCAAGGTAATGCCATCCAGAGTAAGAATCTGGTTAGATACCATATTTCTAAGATTTTCAGGGCCGAGTACAATAACCTCAGTTTGATCTGAATTAAGAAGCAGAAAGTTAGCGGCCATCCAGGTCTTTATGTCTTTAAGACATTCCTGCAGTTTAACTAATCGGTGTGTGTTACCTGGCTTCATGGACAGATAGAGCTGCGTGTCATCTGCATAGCAGTGGAAATGTATACTATGTCTTCTGATGATACTGCCTAAGGGAAGCATGTATAATGTAGGGTAGGGTGACCATAATTTGATTTCCAAAAAAGAGGACACTTAGCTCAGTCATGAAGAACTTGCTTAAAGAAACATATTTAACATATTTAAACGATGCCTTCTCTGTGCGGTTAATGAATTGTGAAATAAAATATGTCATATAGGTTTTGACAAGTCAACAAGTGCAAAAAAATAACTTAAAAACCTCTGGAATTAAATAATGGTACAGAAATAATGCCTCATCTGCATAAGAAAAATTACAAGTACTGGGTCGGTATGAGGGCTGGACTGGGACAAAAAAATTGACCAGGGCATTTTGACTAGAGACCAGCCCACCAGGTATTATAGGAAAAGCCATAAAGCCTTTGAATGAAAACAAACGCTGTTGTGACAGTGATGTACACTGTCTTGTTGGTATATGTATGATTTCTAGACATTTTACATCAGATAAAAACTTTGGTTGTAAGATTCAGGAAATTATTTATTAAAGCCAGACATTTTAAATGAGAATAAGAAAGAAAAGTATTTCTTTGTGCCCCCCTTTCCCTGTTAATGCCCTACCTGGCCCCTTGGCAAAACTTTGCTAGACCCGCCCCTGCACAGTTACCAACTGTCAGCTACATAGAAAAAGATCCTGGTGTTATTTCTCAGAAACAGTTCATAACTTCCCTTCAACTCATTCATGCCACCTTAACGGTAACCCTGTTTCTCCATCACCTGTTCAGCTCTGATGATTCAGTAAGGACATCTCCTGGTTTCATCTTCATGTTTCCCTCTCACCACATATCCAAACCAATATCATATCACTATCAGTAACATCACAGCACCCGCCCAGCTGTATAGAAACTTCGTCATGCTAGCTAGCACGCAGTACGAGTTATTGTAACTGACTGTAAAATGTCAGCACAACGAAAATAAACTCCACCTAAACTTGGTTTATATCTGACCCAGATAGACTGCAGGTCATAACTTCTTACCTGACGTTCAGTTCACCTGACGCTCCGACCGGTGGCCGCCTCGAGTCTCTCCTCCTCCTGCCTCCCCTTCCCTCATCCACCTGCTGGCCTCTGTGGAAGCTCCGCCATAGACACTGTTGGGTCTGTGTTTCCACAAGCCCCACTGGTTTAGAGACTTATTCATCATGAAGAAAACAAGACAGTCAGCGATCGATCGATTTACTTGCAAGGGAGGCCTCGTTGGTATCTACCACAAAATGACCCCAACGACGGCCTCCGCTTGCTGCCTTTTATTGGGAAAACAGTTCACACAATACACATCACAGCAAAACAACGCCCACCATAAAACCCCCAAATGGTTCTAAGACAAGGCACTATGTGTGTGTATGTGTAAACATCTGTATGCATGTGAGAATGTGTGTGTGTGTGTTATGTGAGAATGTGTGTGTGTGTGTGTGTGTGTGTGTGTGTGTGTGCTCCTGCTGACCAAAAGGGTCATAAAAGCAGGAAGCAACATCACAAGAAACAGATCTTCCAGATAGGATGTATCTGCAATAAAAGCCTCTTCAGCCAGTCAGAGACAAAGGAATTTCTTTCATCACAGAGTTAAAACAATGTAGAGATGGTAAGCATAAAAATGACAACATTTAAAAATTCACTTTAACATTTCCCTCCTGTTTTGTTATTTTTATGCTCCAAATTATTCCTATGTAGTATATTCTCAGCCATGCACCTCTTGCTTAACATTTTCAGCGCAGGCGTCATTTATACACAGGCTTCTGTCATGTCATTCATTTCAGTCATTTCATATTCTTGTAAAAGTACATAATTAACAAATGTATTAGAAATCATTTTAGTTAGCATTGATCTTATACAAGATAAAATGCAACCTATACATAAGCAAATCAGTGTCAACAGTCCAAAAACAGGAGTTAATATTTTCAAAAGAAGATGCCACCAAGGACCAGACATTAACCAAGCTATCCAGCCTTGTGGTGCATCTACTCCTGGTGTGCGATTCATCATGCATTTCTGCAAGTAAACAACTGAATGTAACAGTCAAACAAGAAGAATCAACATTCTCAAAAATCATATGTCACTACAATCCAACTGTATACAGACATAGGCATTCAAACACATCAGTTGACTTTATTGTTTGTCCATGTGGCTCTCAGCTAACTTCAAAGCTGTAGCCTGGTCAACACCCTTCTTTATGACTCCTATCAACCACCCAAATCTTCTCACTGTAGGCATCCTGTGGGGGTTAGAGTCAACTGGTGAATTATCTGCGTTTACAACTCTTCTCCTGTCCTGTTGTCACTGCAGAAAAAGCTTTGTAAAGGAAATTGGATTAAGCTGTTTTGATCTTCTTGGCTCAAAACCTCAACCAGCTTAGAGAAGTGTTCATGATATAAATGTAGACAAAAGGCTTCTCTGTTTACATCCCTTCTTGCAGAGGACAAAAAGAATAGGTGACGCTGCACAAATTCCATGGTAAATCTCCAACTTGGACTAATCCATTGCCCTTCATATACATAGGTAACTGGCCTGCTGCCAGTTTGTTTAGCAGTATAATGTCCGGCAGTGGATCAGATACTTGGAGTCAGGCCAGCAGGTCTGTCTTACCAGAGCAGTTCACCTTCCCAGCTACTAGCGAATCAACCTTCCATTCAGGTTCAGAGGAGTTGGCAGTGTTCCAAGTATGTTTACTCCTGGATGTGTTGCTAAGGCAACCAAACAAACTGTCTCGCTCTCAGTGATGCTATATGGCCACAGTCCAGAAGAATGTGTAGACAGTGGCATCACAAGCATAACAATTGGTCTCGTTGTTTATGTGAGCAGTTGTGTTCATAAACTGCCACCAGTAGTTGGTTGAAAACCCATGCGGGTACTGGGTGTGGTTTGCTCTGTCCCAGTGCGCTCCTGTCAACCCACTCAAGGTCCACAGGCTCAAGAAGGTGCACAGCACATTCCTTAGCCTTCTAAGTTGGGTTCTGGATCCGTTGGTTTCTTCACCAGGATTGAGACCAGAGGTCCTAGAGATATACTCCCCCCTTTGTACCCTGGCCTTTTCACCATCACCCAGTCAGCCAGGAAGTGTGTTACCTTCTTACAGTGCGCATGATGTATCCAAGTGTTTCTCTCAGCAATCTACACTGCTGTGGTCATCGTCAGCAGCACCTGATAGGGACCTTCCCACCGTAAACTGGACCAGCACTTCCTCTCCATGGCCTTTAACAGCATCCAATCTCCAGACTTCAGACTCTGCTCCTGCGGAGAAACAGAATCATCTGGTGGATCATTTGTTCTCATGACTTCTTTACTTTTAAACATTTTAAGCATCCAATCTGCTAATGTGCTCTCTCTTCTGCTTTTCTATCATCACTACAGAAGACTAGAACTCTAAATGGTCTACCATATATAATGTCAAAGAGTCAGACCATTCTCTGTTGGAGTAATCCTCATGTACATCTTAACTAATTCTATACAGTCTAACCATGTCCTGCCTGTCTCCTCCATTGTTTTCCTAAGTCTTAGCTTTATTGTTCCATTAGTTCTCTCTACCAACCCTGCACTTTGTGGGTGATATGAACAATGATGTTTTAGTGTTATCCCTAGATGCTGTGCCATTAATCCAATCACTTCATTTACAAAGTGTGGACCATTATCACTATAAATGGTCTCTGGAATCCCGTGTTCCGGGATGATATTCTTACATATTGCTTTGGCAACCGAAATGGCATCTGCTTTCCTAGTTGGGACGATTTCTACCCACTTTGAAAAAGGGCACACTATCACTAGACAGTACTTATAGTTATTACAGTTGGACAGCTCTATAAAGTCCATGTGAATAACTTGAAATGGGTGACTGGGTCTGGGGAATTTCCCTCTCTTAGGTCTCAAATTACCCCGAGAATTGTGCTTGCAACATATCATACATGACCTGCAAATTTTTTTTTTAAAGGTATTAAATCCTAGAGTATAAAAATGTTGCACTACTACTGCTGCCATCATCTACTGCTGTCATCATCTCCCTCCTGTTGAGACATGGCACAGCCCATGGCTCAAAATAGCAGCAGTCTTATATAAATTCTAAGGCAGTATTGGTTTATCGCACAGACAATAACACCATCCTGCAAGCTTGCTCCTTTTGTAAGCCACAACCGTTTTCCTGCAGTAGGTGAGTGGGCCTGCATGTCTGCTGATGTTGCACTGCTAAAATGTTAACACCGTGTGCTCCTAAAGCTGCCTCTCTTGTGATCTTATCTGCAAAAGCATTCCCTAATGCAACTGGATCTTTCCCCCACGTGTGTTGCACAATTACAAACGGCAATTCTACTGGGCAATATTATTGTTTCCAGCAGATTTTGCAGGAGTTTGGTGTGTTCTACGGGCTTCCCTGTAGAGGCTGTCACACCTCGTCTCACCCACTGCACTGCAAAGAAATGTAATGTAGTAAATGCATATTGGCTATCAGTGTATATTGTCTCTCTGCAGCTTTACACGCTTCCGTTAAAGCCAGCATCTCTGCTGCTTAAGCAGATATGAAACATGCTAGTTGTCCTGCACAGATAACTTTCTCACTATCTACTACAGTAAAACCTGTTTTAGCCTGTCCCTCTGCTGTTTTAAAACACGAACCATCAACAAACCAAACCTTTCCCTCAACGAGTGGCACATCTATTAAGTCATCCCTTGGCTTACACTATGTTCCCACGTGCTCTCTACACTCATGAGAAGTGCCCTCTTCTTTCGTTGGCAAAAGGGTTGATGGATTCAGAATTGTGCACCATTTTATGGTTATGTGTGGTTGGGAGAGTAACAGTAACATTAAAGACAAGTGTCAAGTCAAACCGAGTAGGAGGTGGAAAGCCCTGAGGTAAAAAAGTAAAAGTGATAGACTGGAGGGCGGAACTAATCTTGTGTCTGGGTTTCTGTTGGGGAGGAAAAAGAGGGCGAACTGGGGAGCAACAGGAAGTTGCCACTTACGAGAAAAGCCCAGAATAATTCCTTCAATAAGTTGTCACCAACTTGGATATTGTGTGGAACTGATGAATCTACAAAGCCAGGGAGGCAGCCGGTAAGGAAATGGTTGCTGACTATGTTAAAAGACTGGTTGAAGCGAGCTGCTAAAGAATCGCGGCTGCCGCTAGCTTTCGTAGCATTAGCATTGTGCCGCGAGTTGGTCGGCTGTTTACGAGTGGTACCATTGTTTATTGTTGGTCTGTGTATGGAAGACTATTAATGCTTGCCTATGGGTAAGAGAAGCTGGTTATTAATACTATTGTTACTGCTTAAGTTCTAATGCAGATTGGTCATTTAATTTAGCACTTTAATAGAAAGCAGTATTTTTCAAGTTGTATGTACAATTGTTAGTGAATTACATAATTTGAGCATTTAAAAATACTCAAGTAAATATTGTACTACAAAGCTTATGCACTGCATTGATGTGTTTAAAAAAGAAAATGTGTTTGGGATCGTTCACAATATTCTCAGATGTGTGATAACAAACATAATTTGTATTTTGGTTTGTATTTAAAGGTTTTTCACCTATGGCTGACTATGGCCGAAAAGAAGATTAAAGGAAAAGAAAAACAAAAGATCTGGCTGGTCATTGAGTGAAATCCAGTTAAACACCTGTGCTAGATGCATCAATCCCTTTCAAGCGGGGAACCTGCACAAAATTAAAGAGCTTGACAACAAGTGTCTTGTAGGTAGCAGAAATGTAATTTTAGTCTGTAGTAGTAGACATCGACCTCATGTGGAACTAACAGTGTCAAAAGGTGAAATAAACTATTTCCTGAAACATTGTACAGCTTAAGTTGCTGCACATACTGATCTCACACATGGAGGTAAAGCACAAGCAACTAGAGCTAATCTTTTAGGATAGTAAGTTACTGGCTTCATTTGTGGAAAAAGTGCTGTTAGTTATTTCACAGTCACCTGAAATTTGTGCTGTTCACAGAACCACAAGTCCATCGCTGGACCTCCTCTGCGCTGTCACTTTTGGAGCTTGACACGCTCCCTTCATCCCTCAGGTTCTCATGTTCCAACGCTGCGGACGATTTAAGGCAGAGCACGTCGTACACTTTAGTTGTCTTCATCAACGTCAACGTCGAAACTCTTTCATTTTATTTTCCTCATGACAATCTCCTGGAAGCCCAGTAGCACAGCTCTCTGCGTGATGTCTTCTGTGCTGAAGGTGACCTCTGATCCTCCTGAAGACTCTCTCCTGGCCTCAGCTCCCATCTTGTGGACGATCCCCTCAGCCACTCCTTCTCGTCATGGCACCTCACGACATCTACAAATTAAAAAAATGACACTCCTCTCGCCACATGGCTTTCACCATTTGTCAACTCCCCAATGAGACATGTACAAGAATGTTGTACATTCGCTCTAAAACAATCTCCAGGGTTTCCCACTTGGAGCAGCCATACTCCAACCTGTAACCCTGTGTAAAAACATTAGTCAGCAATTAAATGTTTAGCTTGTTTAACTCCCAGCTCCACCCAGAGCCTGTATCCTAGAAGACAAAGTCTTTAAGTTAAAACATCTTCACATTTGCCACCAACTGCAACTCATAAGTGTAATAAAGTATTCAGCATCACAGAGACAAGTATCATTGCAGGTTTATTCTAGACTCATTGAACTCCTACTTTTTCCCATAATTTGTTCCAAATCATTTAAAATCTCAACGTCATTCCACATTGTAATCAATGACTTTCCTTAAATTTGTCACTCACCATGAGCCCAACTGTGGTCAGATAATGAGCCCCATTTAACTATTTTGTAACCACTGCACATTTGTTCAATTGTCACTTGTCTGTCTGTGCTGAATCCTTTACAAGCACTCATAAAGAAAAACAAACATTAGCCAAACACACATTTCATCCTGGTGGTCAGGCGTCAGCCATCCAGATTCCAGAGGTGCTGTAAAAGGTCATAAAGTTAACACTCTACTGTAAAAAGAAGTAACACTGGTTTCAAACATAGTATCACACTGTATTCACTTTTTCCCTATAACATTCACATTTTCTCCAACATTTTCTCAACAACACAGTGTAATTTCATCATCAACATATAGTCTGTAACCACAGTTTTCTTCACACAAAATCTCAGTAATCCTGTGGTAGAAAAACATCATTAAGTTGTGTCCTGCTGTAAATCACATGATCAAATCACATGATTAACCATCTGTTGTAGAAAAGAAATGTAGATGTTAGCGCTGCGCAGGTGTATACACTCTTTCTCACAGTGATCTCTGTGAGCAACACAAGGTGATGAATAACACACCCTTGGTAAATTCACAGACACAGAAAAGTTAAAACTAAAAAGGTAAAATTTGCAGAGTTCACATAGTCATGTGACCCAAGTTTCCTCCTGTTGTCTCCTTCTGTTCCTGCAACAGAGACACACACAAAGATACAGCCACACCTTTGTCAGGTGGGGGTTAACTTCACACAATGGTGTTAAGTCAGTCAGGCTTGTCAGCTTTTGTCAGCTTTAACCAGTCAGTCAGTTCCCCATTTTTTTTTAATTCTCATTCATTCACTCAACGATTCTTTCTTTTGCTGATAGTGGAAATTATCGTCGCATTTCGCTTCCACCCTCAGCAAAACAACAACATTTCAAAAAGAAAAAGAATTTAGACTGGATTACCTCGCTGAATCCTTTTGGACAGGAACTCATTTTGTAATTGCCCCAGATAAGTGGCTTTCTCCTGAGACCATTTTAATTCTGGAGAAACTCACTTTGCAACCATTCGCAACAACGTTGTGTAGTTCTTCCTATTCTTTTTTTTTTTTTTTTTTTTTTTCCCCCTGTCCCGTTTGGATCTTTAGCCATCAGAATTGTTGTCTTAAGGCCAAGAGAGATGCCAAGCGGATTTACTTTACCAACTGGATCATCATGGCCTTGCCATATTGGTCCATTTGATTGACCTTTATTATAATTATGTATTTATTTTATTTTCAGTTGTTACAGTCGGGACAGACATGACTGGGAGATAGGACAGGGAGAAAGAATGAAAGAAAGAGAGGGAGAGAAAGAAAAATTGAGGGGAGAAGAGATGGCGAGAAAGGGGAGAAGAAAGAAAGAAAACAAACAAAACACCTGGATCACCTGTATGGAGAGAAAAAACAGAAGGGACAACAAACAAACAAACAAACAAACAAACAAACAAACAAAAACAGCTACATAATAAATACAGCACCATCACAATAAACTAGCTAGCAGTAGATAACAGTAGATACTAAATATTAAATGTTGTTGTGCAGCACGCAAGATAGATAGCGCACAATGTGCTTTGAGGTAGCAGCCAAGAAAGGTGTAGTTTGTGTCTGTGAACACCCGTGTATACACCTGTGTGGATCGGCACGCTTGTATTCCAAAGGTTTCTCCATGTAACGATCTGCTAGGGAGTGTGGGGAGCCATAGCCCCGTCCCCCAGGGCATGAAGCAGCTATGGAGGAGATCCAGGCCCCAGACATCCAGAGGCCCCAGAGTATGAGGACCCAAGGAGGACCACCAAAGGGGGGGAACTGTGCCACCCTCCTGGGAAGAGCTGAGTAGACCCCCAAACGAGATGTCACCCAGCAGCCACAGAGCAGAGGCCGGAAGGGGTTGCAGTGGCGTGCCCGCGGGCTCTCCCGACAGCCGGCTGCGCCAGAGAGGACCGAGCTTCAGGCCCAGAGGCCAGAGGCCTGAGGGCACCCCACCCCCCGGAAGGGGCCCAGCCGGGCCACAGGTGCCAGGCCCTGCCAATCGGCCACCAGGAGTGAGCCGGTACATACATGAGTGCCCAGCCCCAGTTGACAAGAACCACCAGCACACCAACGTCTGAGGGCACCAGCCACCGGCAGGGAGTGTGGTGAGGGGAGATAGGCCTCCGTACTTTGGAGGGCCTGAGATGTTCCCAGAGAGGTAGAGTCTAAGGCCCAACCTGACATATAGACACAGACAAACAGACGCACACAGACTCAAACGTGCATTCCCACCCCCATATACACAACCAAATACTCGGCACTTACCCAACATGTAGACAGACACAAATAGACACTGCACAGACAATCACACTCCCCAAACATACTCTGTATCCCAGGTCCAGGTACCCCCGCCCCAGAGGGGCAAGCCGCACCTAGACCCAGGAGGTGTAACCCTTCTCTCTGGGGTGGAGGCAAGCGGACCGCCCCCCATCTGCAGTAGCAGGGAGGCCCCGCATCCCAGACCCCAATCTGACGGCCAGCACCTCCTCCCAGCCCCCCAGCCCTGACGGCTAACAGAACCGGGGTGAGTGAAGACCCCAAACCTCCCTCCGCCCGCTCATATGTAGTGTTGCTGTGTGCTGTTCTAAAGTGCATTTAAAACACAGGAGGGCATGGTGCTTCCTGCCAGAGAGCAGCACGGCTCCTCCCGAAAACCCTCAGTGTCTATATGCATTAAAATTGAGGGTAGGGCACCAGCGCCAGAGGTGGGTTGGAATACACCGACCATCCTCTGGATGCTGTAAAACGTGCCCACCCCCAAGGCCCTATATGTATATGTTATGTGAGAGTGTGAGTAATGTGGATGTCTAGGTTGCAGAATAAAATTGAGGCACAGGTGGCCAGAAGGGGACAGAGGGGGGGGGGGTGCCTCCCCTGCACCCTGGTGACACATCTGCACCCCAAGCCCTGTGTGTGTGGGTGGGTGTGGTAGAGCGGGAAGAGGGAGGCAGCTGAGGATGGGGAGGGAAGAAAGGGAGGGGCAAGTGGCCCCTCCCTGGGGCCAGCTCCCCCGCTGACCCCAGTAAGCACCCCCAACTCTGGAACCCACCAGGGCAAGGGGGCCCAGGCCCATCCGGATTGGGGCCCACAGCAGCAGCACCGGGGCAGCCCACCCGACTCCACCACAGAGAAAACTGCACCCACCCCATCATCCAATCATCTCCCAAACTACACAAGACAATAGACACCCAGGTTGAGTTCATTCTCTACCTCTCCTATATCTCTCCCCCACCTGCAAAGTGAGCTCCTGTAGAGAGGAGACCACCTGCAAAGATGTAACAGCCTCCCCACCAGTTAGAGAGTCCCCCAGTTGGGCTGATGCACCAGAGGTCCCCTGCACTGGGGCTGAGCCCCCCTGCACCCACCCGCCCACAGCCCCGGCGACATAACAGCCAGGACCCAAGCCCCCAAGGCCCTGCCAGCACCCCAGACCGGGGGCGGAGCACCCCCAGACCCCAAGCCTCCACGCCCGTCCCGGACCCACCCGGGGACAACCAGGCCACCAGGCCAGTAACCAACGTCCGCCAGTACAGACCCTCCCCCATCTCCGCTGTACGCAGCCACAAGGATAACACCATCTAGGAGCCATCAGAGCCCCTAACCAGGCCGTGGCCACATCCCCCGGGTTAGGCCCTCCAGGGAAAACATCCCTAGGGACTCCCCAGACGCCCTAAGGCCGTCCCTACCCCCATATCAACCACAATAGCGAAGGCAGGACCAAACCATGACCCCCACCCCACTAGGTGATGAAGCCGATCAAAGGAGCCCAAAGGGATTGATCAAATGTGGTGGCAGAGGCTGTATCAAGACTAATGTGATCTATTAGATGGTTTTTATATTGATTAGAATTAAGATTATTTTTATTTTTCCAGTTAAGGAGGACTGTTTTCTTGGCAATGCATAGGGCTGTAAAAACAATGTGGGCTGTGTTTATTTCTGCAGTGACCTCATCCAAGTTGCTCAGCAAGCATACTAAAGGGGAGGCTGGAATGTTGCATTTCAGACACTTTGATAAGTCTTCACATATCTCGCGCCAAAACTTCTGAACTGGTGGACAGAACCAAAGAGCATGGATGTAATTGTCTGGTGTATTTGCTAGACAGTGTGAGCAGTTGTTGGAAGACGTATAGCCCATCTTGAACATCCTATGACCAGTATAGTGCACTCTATGTAATATTTTGTATTGTATTAATTGCAAATTGGGATTTCTGATCCATTGAAAGGTTTTTAAGCATATCTGAGACCAAAGGTTTTGGTCTAAGCTGATTGATAAATCTGCTTCCCATTTTGCAATAGGAAGGGATATTGACTCATCTATTTTAGAAAGCATTCTGTATATTTTAGACAATAATTTGGGGGGTTTTAGATTAAAAAAATGTACCACACTTGGTGGTGTTTGTAATTCTGCTTCACTGGGAATAAATTTCTTTTTTACTATGGATTTAATTTGTTGATATTCCAAAAATCGTTTCTTGTTGATCCCATATTGTGTAACTAGTCTGTCAAACGAAATAAAGTCTGTTCCTTCCAATATATGTTCCAAGTATTTAATTCCTTTGCAACTCCAATCTGGAAAGTTTATCATATTATTGTTTTGTAATATGTCAGGGTTATTCCAGATAGGTGTACGTTTGCATGGGATTAATGAGGACTCTGTCATTTTTAGAAACTCCCATCATGCTGTCAGAGAAGAGCTGATGTTGATGCTTTTAAAGCATTCAAGTCGTTTGATGTTTGAACTGATAAATGGTAGGTCTGAAATTTCTAGATTATTACATAGTGCCTGTTCTACATCTAGCCAAGGTTCATCTAAGAAGGTGTGTTTAAACCATCTAGAGATGAACTGAAGCCTGTTGGCTAAAAAATAGTGATTAAAGTTAGGCAGATCTAATCCTCCTTTATCCTTGGTCCTTTGTAATGTTTTTAAGCTGATACGTGGGGGTTTGTCTTTCCAAAGGAATTTAGAAATACATGAGTCTAGAGATCTGAACCAATCTTGTGATGGCTTATTTGGGATCATTGAAAACAAATAGTTTATTTTTGGCAAGACCATCATTTTTATAGTTAGTTCTTCCTATTCAACGTTCGGATCTACTTAGATCAGCAGTCCCCAACCCCTGGGCCTCGGACCGGTACCGGTCCGTGAGTCGTTTGGTACCGGGCTGCGAGAGTTGAGTCTCAGGTGTGAAATGTATGGTTTTCAGGGTTTTTATCGGTTTTCAGCATTATTTTGTTATCGTTTTTATCGTTAACTCGGTTTTCCTGGGTCTTTTCACGTGTGTTATGAATAAATCTTTTTTTCGGTACCGGTACTAGTTTTATTTTGTTGTATTTATCCGCGACACCTTAAAGGCCGGTCTGTGAAAATATTGTCGGGCATAAACCGGTCTGTGGCGCAAAAAAGGTTGGAGACCGCTGACTTAGATGACAGAAAAATTATCAAACAAAACTTTAGTGCACCATGAAAGTAACAAAATAAAAAGAAAAGAAAGGAAAGCAAAGGAAAGAAAGGCCTTGTTAAATCATGACACGTGTTCTTCATCTCAGGGGGATAAATCATACCAAACCTAACTGGCAGGCTCAACTTAGTAACAAAAGACAAATCAACAGCCAGTTTAATCTCAAACATTCATCCAATCAGCCACACAACATACAGCATAACCCTGTTGTCTCATCACATAAGTTTCTTCTCATGTAACCAAATGTGTGCCATGTTAAAACTTCTTCACACACCAGAAACTCACAATCAGCTCACTCAGCTCACTCATAAGTGCACGTGGCACCAGGACGCTCTAGGCCGCAGGTCGATGATCGATTTTGTAATCGTATCACCAGACCTGCGACCATATGTTCTGGACACTCGGGTAAAAGAGGGGCTGAGCTGTCAACTGATCACCACCTGGTGGTGAGTTGGATCAGGTGGCGGGGGAGGACGCTGGACAGACCCGGTGGTTGGTGCCTGCCGTGGTGGTAATCCCCGAACCAAATGGTGGACACCAGAGGTGAAGGGAGCCACCAGGCTGAAGAAGGAGTCCTATCGGGCTTGGTTAGCCTGTGGGACTCCGGAGGCAGCCGACAGGTATCGACAGGCCAAGCGGAATGCGGCTCGGGCAGTGGCTGAAGCAAAAACTCGGGTGTGGGAGCAGTTCGGAGAGGCCATGGAAAAAGACTTTCGGACTGCCTCGAAGAGATTCTGGCAAACCGTCAGGCGTCTCAGGAGGGGAAAGCGGTGCTCTACCTGCACTGTGTATAGTGCTGGTGGAGCGCTGCTGACGTCGACTGAGAAAATTGTCAGGCGGTGGAAGGAATACTTCGAGGACCTCCTTGATCCCACTGACATGTCTTCCGAGGAGGAAGCAGAGTCTGGGGATGAGGGGTGTTAAGAGATTTTGTTTAATGTTTTATTAAATAACATGCTTTCCCTAAATAGGTTTGCGAATGTACAATGATGTTCATATATTTTATACTACATGTATCTTGTCACTACACATGCACGTGAGCCTTGCTGACTTCTAAGAAAATGACTGGCATAAGGAGGGTGCCACAGGAAACCTCACCTTTGCTGAGTTAGCTGAGTCTGCCGTTGGGAACAGGAACCAACTGGCTTCTGTTGCCCTTAAGATAGGCTTGACCAGTTCCTTACTGACAGTTGAACGTATATGTTTTATGCTTGTGTAAGGAGTGGTATGTTATCTCTTCCTACATGTGTCTGTGACGCAAACATGCTTGAGTATAAATAAAGCTGACTCCAAAGCCTCGGGGTGGGTATCACCCGATCACTCACCCGTGCGCACGTAGTTCTCTGAACAAAACTCTGACTGTTTTGTATTCCTTCAATGTGTTTTATAATGTCTTACCACTGACATTTAATTGGTCCTTCGAGCCGGATTGTTGATTGATATTTTATATCATCTAACTATTCACAGACGGAGCCGCCGGATCCTGACGTCGTGACTACCTGCACTGTAAACCACCGCTTCTAGCGAAGCAAGGAAAAGCCCAGAGTCGTAAATTCGCCTATTGGCCAGTGTCTTATACAGGTCCACGACGACAGGACTCGGTGACGCCGGAAAAAGAACACAGCGCAACATTGAAGGTGAATATAAAGCAGCCAGAAACACTTTGCGTTGAATAATCGATTTTTAGGCTGACACTGCTCAAAGTAGAAGGGTCCTGTGTGGACCAAAAGGACAGACGTGTCCTATTGTAAAACGTCCTGTGTGGACCGGGCCCTGTGTGGACCCGCACGTAAACGCTCGCCTGTGTAAGACGGACTAATTCGCCCTGTGTGGGCCCATTCCGCAACAAAAGAGAGGTTGGTAGCTCGTGGTTTCATTTCACTCCGGGAGTGAAAGGTAATGAGAGTGTCAAATAAAAATAGGATTTTTGTTTTTTTAAAGCGCGCTGAATGTTTGTTGAGGAGTAAGTGCTTCATTGAATAGGAACTCTAGGCTCCTGCACTACTCCTAGTGTTTTCCTGTGAGTACTGAATGGTGAGGAAGAGAAAGGTTGCGCATCAACGCATAAAAATTAAGTCCGCCCTGAATTTAGTTCAGGGTAGAAGGCTGACTTAATAAACCTCCTCTGACTCTAGTGCCAGAACGTCTCACAGTGTGTGTGTTGGTAGTATTAATAAATCAATAAAATAGTATTAATAAATAAATAAAAATATAAATATTGCATCGACTAAATAACATTAGAAATGGGCAACAAATCAACAAAACCCGAATTAACACCCGACGAACAGTGGATGGAGGGAAAACACCCAGGTGCAGGTCAAATAAGTGCAGATAGATGGAGAAACCCCAAAAACAAAACTAATTGCACTGTCTGGGACGGGAATGCCAACCCCGCCCCAATACAACAGCTGCACAAGTGCCTGCAGGAAGAAATAGGGAAAACTAGCGGAAAGAAAAAGGATTTGCGAACGTTTGAATATGTGAGCTTTTTTGTACCATGGCAGGAGGAAAGTAAAAGGCGTGAGGATAAGAGAAAAGAGAAGCAAAACAAACAGAGCGAAAAACCAGCTACTGAGACAGTAAACCCCCTCCTTATCAGCCACCTCCCCCTGCCTCAGCCCCCCCAGATAGTGAGCAACCACCAAAACTTTATCCCCCAGTCTCAAAGAATCCCTTTGTGAAACCACAAGACCCCTATGCTGCAGCTAGGCAACAGCTTAATTCAACCGCACATAAAAACCCATCCACTCTAGGGTGTCCACCACCGCTGTTCCCACCCACACTGGGTCAATTTCCGTTAATCCAGGTACCAAATCCCAATTTTGGCCGAGTAACTGGTCCTGCGGTCGACGGTGTGATCCCCAGGGATCCGAACGCGTTCACATACACATATCAACCGTGGACAGCTGAGGATCGGAAAAATGTGTTAAAGGATGTTCCCCCTTTAAACGAGGGACACCAACAGTGGAGGGACGCAGTAGACATAATACGCTCCAATTGGCTGTTAAACGGCAGAGAAATGCTACAGGTGCTCCAGGACTTATTGGGCCTGAAGCTGGCCCGGGTCCGAGGAGAGTACACAGGTAACGGGGCGGACGGGGAGGCTTTAAGAGGCGATGGTTTAATTCAGGCATTAAACCCAGTTTATGAGAGGATAAGAACCATTCTGGCACCTAGGCCAGATTATGGAAAAATAGGAGAAACAAAGCAAAATGAAAACGAGTCTGCCTCTGACTTCCTGGATAGACTACGGCCAGTTTTCAGACAAAACTCAGGTCTGGAATATGATGAGGGCGTGAACACCCCTTTCGAACAACAGTTAAAAAACGCGTTTCTAAAAGGCCTCCTCCCAAAAGTCCGCGCCCACGTAGATAAACACTGGGTCACTCAAAATACTGGAAGCTTAGCTGATGCCCTACAGCATGCAGAGCACGCAGTAAAAGTGCAGAAAAACAAAGCAGCACAAACCGGAGTTTTTGTAGTAACAACAGAGGGAGGCATCGTCGCTTATGCGGGGAAAAATCCACAGGAAAAAGGAATGAAATGGAATAAACAAAAGGTTAAATTAGAGCTTATTTAATGTATTCAAATTGATAATAGAAGGATAACAACCGGTAAACTGGTATTAATAATGAAATATAGTTGGCAGGACGACCGTGCCTAGAATGGATAGAATGCATGAAACCAGATAATTCACACAAACACATATTAAATGAAATAGAGAGATGCATAAGGTATATTAAGGTTGTGTCATTGTTCAGCCAAAGAAAATGTGTGAAAAGGAAAATGTCTCCAGCTTGGGAAAGGGTGAGACTGCAGCTCACCCTCAGCCCTTGGTGGACACAAATAAAATATTGTAATATACTACTGCTGTTATATAAGAAGATAATAACATTAATAATGAAATAATATTAAATATGAAGAGGCACCTCAGTCAGTTGTGATGTGAGGTGGATAATTGTTAAAAGTAATCTGTATCAAGCTTAAGGTTTGCTCAAATTCAGTATAATGACATATGAGATGAAGAAAATAAAGGAAATATGTAAACTAATTAAGTGCATAGAGACACTTGACCCGCTTGTAAACCTGTCATCCTAGATGAGATTTTGTTAAGATGAAGAGCAAACCTATACTACCAAGCTAATGAGCAAGATACACACTTTTTATTTTTGTATTAATTTTTTTGTTTTTCAGAGCAGAAGCTGTATGATATTAAAAGCTCACACATGCAGCAGCCTGTGATCTCAGTTTTTCTCTCACACTTCTGCTCCGTTTCTGACAGCAGTTCTTTTTCTTTTTGTGTCCCACCTCGTGTGTAAGGCCTTCATGCCATCAGCAACTTGTTTTTGTTTGTTTGTTTTGTTGGTTTGAAAAACAAATCTGTGATCATACTTGAGGATCACAGTGACACGAAATGATTAGGCACATGATTTACTGATGCCTAGTTTTAGAGCTGTGAGCTACAAGCTGTAAGCAATGCAAAGTTTTTCCCAACTTAGAAGTTTGACATATGTAACATGTATGAGATATATGAATCATTTTAAAACGAAATAGAAATTGTCCAAAATGCCTTAAGAAAATATGTAGTGCTGTATCTACAGAGAAAAAAGGAAGAAGAAGCATTCAGTAACTTGGAAATAGCCTTTAACACAGGCATCTGGAGAAAAACAACGTCTGCTTGCATTTTACTTCTGCAAATTAGACTCTGTTGTGTGCAGGCCGGTGTAGCTGCAGCAGAGGCAGTAAAAGGTCAGCTGACATTGTTTTAGGACACACTTTAATCATCAAAGTGCCCCCATGCAGTGACTTCAATTTTAAATCTAAGCCAATTTGTCTTACCTGACACATGTGAGACAACTCTCAAATGTTGGACACTTATTGTCGCTATATGGAAAGTTCAACAAAGAGTTTGGTTAGCCTGGAGAAACAGGAACTACATGCCCATGAAAGGAGCTGACTGTGTCAAGGACGCAGACAGACAGAGAGACACACGGACAGTTAGTATGTTTTTTCAGCAGTACACCATTTCGCAAAAATATGGCAAAATAGGGGTATGATCACCTCCACAGGGGCACCAGTACAACATGGCAGTCATCTGAAAAATTACTAGAAGTAATCACATTACCCAGAAAATTAGCACTGTGCAAATGTGCTGCACATCAAAAAGATGACTCTTACATCACTAAAGGAATTAACTTTGCAGATAAAGCAGCAAAAGAAGCTGCACAGAAAAAAAACCCAAAAAAAAACAAATGTTCTTGCATTAACCTCGTGCTCCCTGATACCAATAGAAGTCCTTAAAAACGAACAAAAGGCGGCACCACAAAATGAAAAATCCTCGTGGTTAAAAGATGGCGCAATTCTGAAAGATGATATCATGACGTGTAATGGGAAACCTATTCTACCTAAATCCCTACATAAAACAGCAGCATTAGTGACACATGGGCGTTGCCATTTGTCAACAGCAGGGATGGTAGATATTCTTTCTAAACAATTCTACTCAAAAAATTTTTAATTTTTGGAAACTCAGCTAAAGCATATATAAGAACATGCATGATATGCCAAAAACATAATGCACAGGGAAATTTAAGGCCAAAGAGAGGCCATTTCCCAACACCGCCACATCCTTTTCATACGATACACATGGATTTTATCCAATTACATAAACACCAACAAGTAGAATATGCACTAGTAATCATAGACGTATTCTCAAAGTGGCCAGAGATCTACCCAGTGAAGAAAAATGATGCAATCTCGGTGGCAAAATGTTTGTGTAATCATTTTATCCCAACATATGGAATACCAAATCTAATAAGATCTGACAATGGCACACACTTTGTAAATGAAGTAATATCAAAAGTCTCCGAAGCGCTAGGGTTCAGCATAAAACATCACTGCTTATACCACCCACAGAGAAACAACGCTGGCAGAATGGATGACAAAACTGTTGGAAAACAAGGAAATAGTTTTGAACAATCAACTGCCGAGTGATTCTTTTTCAGTCTCTTCCAGGTTGAAGCCAGGGGATTGGATCCTGATAAAAGTGCTCCAGAGGAAAAACTGTGGGAAGGACCCTACCAAGTCCTCCTGGCCACACCAACAGCCTGCAAAATTGCTGAATGCCCCTCCTGGATCCACCAAAGCCACACGAAGAAGGTCGAACTACTCCAGGATTCATCGACGTCAGCCTAAAGTGAGCAACAGCCTAGATTCCAGTCCTCCCTAACCTCCGGTGTTCGCTCGGTGGGGAGTAGGGTGATCAGTGGCAACACTTGGGATCCCACTCCTCTGGCTGAGGTCTACTCACCAGGGGCCCTGGGAGTGACAAGGGGTCGAGAAGAAACTCACTCACAAAACAAAGAAGATCTAAAGACACCAAAAGTGCTGCAATGACACTTGTCATCACAGTACTATGTACACTCTTGTGGTTGGTGGCCATCAAGAGCCAGGTGAATGGATTCAACCCCTGTAACGAAACGGCCGCAACACAGGTCACAACCACAGCAGACCTGTACCTGTGTTACAACCAAACTAGCTTCTCGTCAACAGTATGGATTCCCCTGAACTCATTCCATATCGGAGGATACTTAGGGAGCCAGTGGCCTGGATATGACTGGTACCTGTCAAGCTCAGATGCCACCAACCCAGGCTGGGACACAGTCTTCACCTATACTGGAAACGACTGGACACCAACGCCAACACAAGGATCTGCTAGAAATTTGTCTAAACAGCTGAATCTGACTAAGACAAACACGCATTTGGTGGTCAACTTCCACACAACAAGCCACCCACTACTGGAAAACCCACCTAAATCACAGAAGAGGACCTATGTGGTTCCACAGACGTCATCATCACACACTGGAACATTGGCGGGCAGCTCTAGCTGCTACCACCTAACCTTGTTCATATATAAGAGTGGAAAAGACCCCCACCATTTCTTATCTATATGTAACAACCTCACCAGGAATGAAGAAAGCAACGCCAATACGACCACCGTCACAAGCAGCGGCCCCGCCTTGACCAAAGGGCCACTCTCAACATCTATGACCACAGTAGTCATAGCCGGACCAGAACTGGAAGCCGACGACTGGTTTAGAATTACCACAGGCATTTCAGGACATTCCAATAACTGGCTATTGCTGGCAGAACAGGCAGCTCGAGATGCCAACGATGACTGTATGGTCTGCCTAGGGCCACGACCAACACTAAGAGTAGTACCTGCGCCGATTGAAGAACAATGCCTGGTAAAGGTCATGAACTCCACTAACATAGAAGACATCAACTGCACGAAGTGGGATAAGATCTTTCCTTTAACAGGACCGGAGAAGAGAAAACCTATATTTGCACGAGACGTTACAGCGACCAATCACACCTGTATCAACATGACCGGACCAGGTGAGCGCATAGGCACGCTGAATGACTCAAGCTGCCTGACTCTCACAGACGTGGACCCCCTATTCAACCCAGTGAGCAGAGCTGACATCTGGTGGTGGTGTGGAGATCCACAAATCTACGATCGACTGCCCAGGAATAAGACCGGAATGTGTGGCCTGATATCTCTCCTACTACCAGTTCAGGTTATAAAGCTTTCAGTGATTGACATCACCATGAATGCTGAACGACAATGGTTTGCAAGCCGGAAGAAAAGATCGGCTCCAGCCCCAGCGCAACCCGAGCCCGATCCAACGTATATAGACGCCATAGGAGTCCCCAGAGGAGTACCAGATGAATACAAACTAGTGGACCAGGTGGCTGCTGGTTTCGAGTCATCAGTATGCTGGTGGTGCACTATCAACAAAAACGTGGACAGAATAAACTATGTTCACTATAACGTGCAGCGATTAGGCAATCTGACCATGTCCGGACTCCACGCAGTAGCTGAGCAACTGAGAGCCACATCCCTAATGTCGTTCCAGAATAGGGTCGCACTGGACATGCTCCTGAGTGAAAAGAATGGAGTATGTTCAATGTTTGGAGAACAATGCTGCACATTCATACCCAACAATACAGCGGCGGATGGAAGCCTCACCAGAGCCCTGGAGGGTTTAAAGACCCTAAATGAAAAAATGAAAGAACATTCGGGAGTCGACACTTCGATGTGGGACAGCTGGATGGATATGTTCGGGAAGTACCGTACTCTGGTGTCATCAATTCTAGTGTCCATGGCTGTGTTTGCAGCAATACTCACTCTATGTGGATGTTGTTGTATTCCCTGCATTAGAGCATTAATCAACAGACTCATAGCAACTGCCATCACACCACATGTTACGTTTCACCAAGAGACGATGATGTTGCTTACACATCAGGACCGAAACACAGACTTTGAAGAAGAAGACAATTTTTAATTATTGTCAACAAAGTGAAAACAAACCTAAATGTTGATCATATCAATTTTACTAAATGATACTCTGGTTGAAAATGTATACACAAGTGACTAGAAGTTGAAGTATGTAAAAAATATTTGAACAACAGCAGGGAATGTTAAGAGATTTTGTTTAATGTTTTATTAAATAACATGCTTTCCCTAAATAGGTTTGCGAATGTACAATGATGTTCATATATTTTATACTACATGTATCTTGTCACTACACATGCACGTGAGCCTTGCTGACTTCTAAGAAAATGACTGGCATAAGGAGGGTGCCACAGGAAACCTCACCTTTGCTGAGTTAGCTGAGTCTGCCGTTGGGAACAGGAACCAACTGGCTTCTGTTGCCCTTAAGATAGGCTTGACCAGTTCCTTACTGACAGTTGAACGTATATGTTTTATGCTTGTGTAAGGAGTGGTATGTTATCTCTTCCTACATGTGTCTGTGACGCAAACATGCTTGAGTATAAATAAAGCTGACTCCAAAGCCTCGGGGTGGGTATCACCCGATCACTCACCCGTGCGCACGTAGTTCTCTGAACAAAACTCTGACTGTTTTGTATTCCTTCAATGTGTTTTATAATGTCTTACCACTGACAAGGGGAATGACCCGCCAATTTCCGGGGGCGAGGTCACTGAGGCAGTTAAACAACTGCTTGGTGGCAGAGCCCCTGGTGTTGATGAGGTCCGCCCCGAGTTCCTGAAGGCTCTGGACGTTGTAGGGCTGTCCTGGTTGACACGCCTCTACAATGTTGCGTGGAGATCAGGGGCAGTACCCTTGGATTGGCAGACCGGGGTGGTGGTCCCCATCTTTAAGAAGGGAGACCGGAGGGTGTGTTCCAACTACAGGGGGATCACACTCCTCAGCCTCCCTGGGAAAGTCTATGCCAGGGTGCTGGAAAGGAGAGTTCGTCCGCTAGTCGAACCTCGGATACAGGAGGAACAATGCGGTTTTCGTCCTGGTCGCGGAACACTGGACCAGCTCTTTATCCTCTCAAGGATACTTGAGGGTGCATGGGAGTTTGCCCAACCAGTCTACATGTGTTTTGTGGACTTGGAGAAGGCATTCGACCGTGTCCCTCGGGGTGTCCTGTGGGAGGTGTTGCGGGAGTATGGGGTGTCTGGCCCATTGCTACGGGCCATTCGATCCCTATACAACCGTTGCAAGAGTTTGGTTCGCATTGCCGGCAATAAGTCGGACTCGTTCCCGGTGGGTGATGGGCTCCGCCAGGGCTGCCCTTTGTCACCGGTTCTGTTCATAATTTTTATGGACAGGATTTCTAGGCGCAGCCAAGTGGCGGAGGGCTTTCGCTTCGGTGGCCTCAGAATCTCATCTCTGCTTTTTGCGGATGATGTGGTTCTGTTGGCTTCATCAGGTGAAGGCCTCCAGCTCGCACTGGAACGGTTCGCAGCCGAGTGTGAAGCAGCGGGAATGAGGATCAGCACCTCCAAATCTGAGGCCATGGTTCTCAGCCGGAAAAGGGTGGAGTGCCCACTCCGGGTCGGGGACGAGTTCCTGCCCCAAGTGGAGGAGTTCAAGTATCTCGGGGTCTTGTTCGCGAGTGATGGGAGAAGGGAGCCGGAGATCGACAGACGGATTGGTGCTGCGGCTGCAGTGATGCGGACGCTGCACCGGTCCGTCGTGGTGAAGAGGGAGCTGAGTGTAAAAGCGAAGCTCTCAATTTACCGGTCGATCTACGTCCCTACCCTCACCTATGGCCACGAGCTGTGGGTAGTGACCGAAAGAACGAGATCGCGGATACAAGCGGCAGAAATGAGCTTCCTCCGAAGGGTGGCTGGCCTCTCCCTTAGAGATAGGGTGAGAAGTTCGGCCATCCGGGAGGGGCTCAGAGTAGAGCCGCTGCTCCTCTACATCGAAAGGAGCCAGTTGAGGTGGTTCGGGCATCTGACAAGGATGCCTCCTGGGCGCCTCCTGGGTGAGGTGTTCCGGGCATGTCCACCGGGAGGAGGCCCCGGGGCAGACCCAGGACACGCTGGAGAGATTACATCTCTCGGCTGGCCTGGGAACGCCTAACACCCCGGATAAGCTGGAGGAGGTGGCTGGGGAGAGGGAGGTCTGGGCTTCTCTGCTTAGGCTGCTGCCCCCGCGACCCGGCCGGATAAAGCGGATGAAGATGGATGGATGGATGGAGGTCCAAGGTCAACACAGCCATATACCAGGAAGTTTTAGAGCACTTCATGCTTCCTGCTGCTGACCAACTTTATGGAGATGCAGATTTCATTTTCCAACAGGACTTGGCATCTGCACACAGTGCCAAAGCTACAAGCACCTGATTTAAGGACCATGGTATCCCTGTTCTTAATTGGCCAGCAAACTCTCTTGGCCTTAACCCCACAGAAAATCTATGGGGTATTGTGAAAAAGAAGGTGCGATATGCAAAAAAAAGAAAAAAAAAAGAAGATGTGATATGCAAAACCTAACAATGCAGAAGAGCTTAAGACCACTATCAGAGCAACCTGGGCTCTCATAACACCTGAGCAGTGCCACAGACTGATCGGATCCATGCTACGCTGCATTGCTGCAGTAATTTAGGCAAAAGGAGCCCCAATTAAGTATTGAGTGCTGTACATGCTCATACTTTTCATGTTCATACTTTTCAGTTAGCCAAGATTTCTGATAATCCTTTCTTTGTATTGATCTTAAGTAATATTCAAATTTTCTGCGATAATGAATTTTGGGTTTTCATTAGTTGTCAGTTATAATCGAAATTAAAATAAATAAACATTTGAAATATGTCAGTCTGTGTGGACTGAATGTATACATTATACAACTTTGACTTTTTGAATGGAATTGGCAAAATAAAACAAATTTTTGATGATATTCTAATTTTAAGACCAGCACCTGTACTCATGGCTCAACTGGAGGTGATTGGAAATAAACAGTGTAGATGACCCTAACTTTGTCAGGATTGAGGACGTCGATGGAATTCTCCCACCCATTCAGTGTCGAAGACTGATTTAGGATTTCAGTGGCGGTAAGTCTATAGGGTACTGTGTATGTGTGTGTGTGTGTGTGTGTGTGTGTGTGTGTGAGAGAGAGAGAGAGAGAGAGAGAGAGAAAGGAAAAGAAATGGCAGATATCACATTTATGAACTACAAAATATCAGTCTTAGTGTCAAGAGATTTACTCTAAAGACACTTCTTCAGCTAAGAGTCTAAGGGTAGAAACACACACAGACGCTGTGGTTTTCACTTGTATACAAGGGCGGTCACAGAACGCTCACACCAGAGTGGGGGCCCTGTGATGCGCGCTCTGTTCTTGCACTTGTCTTTATTTATATACAAAAATAATACAACAGTGAATACGTCTATTCATAGGCAGAGGAAAGTTAGTGCGTAGGGAGTGAAGATAAGAGTGGTTCAGGTGTATGCATGTGTGTTGTGGGATACAGAAAGACGCGGCCTCTCTTCTCGTTAGGGAGCGTCAGATAAGAGTGTCCAGCTCTCCTCTTCCTGCTTGTTCAGCTATTATCGCTGTGAGAAAGAATTTATAAAACAGTCTTGTAGTGGACAACAGTCTAAGTCATCAAAAGGTCAACATACAGTATTCTATCATATGCAAACTTATATCATTAAAAGCTTATACTGACTACTAAGTACAATTTTCCATTGACATTCCCTCCTGTTGTCAGTATAACTTTCAAGTGAGATATCAGTATGTAACATCTTGTTGTACAATTTCTATCACACCATCATTAATCACACAAAGTCTTCATGTTCCAACAGGTCGGGGTCATCATCATCATCATTTGTCACGGCTATGTATGCAGCAACAGTGGAAACAATTATACAGTTAATCATGAGTTTTAGACATGGCAGGATACATGTTACAAAAACACAAAATAAAAGTAAAAATACTAAAAGGGATAACTAGAATAAATAAGAATAAGAATACAAAGGAATTGCAAGTATTTCAAGTATTTCAAGTATTTCAAGTATTGAAGTCTATTGCACCGTTGGTTTTTAACAAAAAGTATTACACAGTGAAAAGGGAGTAGTAGTCTTTTTGGCAGTCACTTGTATTATTTACATAGGCCTGATTTTGGGCCTGCTGGATCTGTCTCAAGGCGTTCAGGGCGTCAGTCATGTTTGATGAGTGTACATTGTCTGATGTGTGTGTGTGTCATTTCTCACTCAATCAACAAGTGCACGTCTGTTCAGGTGTGTGTTTCTCTTCATTCTGAGTCAGTGTGTGTAGATGTGTATGTTAGTGTATGTTGGCGTGTTTATCACTTTCCTGTTCTGGTGTTTTGGGTAAACCACGGCCTGAAGCGTGTCCTGGGGTCCTGCCCTCCTCCTTTTCAGTCCGGTTGCGACCATTGCTGCTGCTGCTGCTCAAAGTTCAGTCTGTCCTGGTTTTGGCCCCAATTGGGGCAGTCCTTTCTTCTTCTGTGTTTTGTCCATTCTGAGGTGCCTTTTGACCTCAGTTGCTCCTCCTGTCTCTGGCACGCCCTTTCTTCTGCTGCCCGATCATCCGTGTTGGTCCGTCACTGTCCTGTACAGTGTTAATGCAGAGTTATCAAGGTCAGCATTCTTTTGCTCGGCCTTACTTTTCATTCGGGCTTAATGGGCGTCTCGTCACAGCTCTGTCAGCTGAAGCTGTCTGGAAATCTCCCCCGTGTAGTGAAACGGGCCTTGGATTTAACGCTCTCCGTCTCTGCTGCATGAGATCGCTCTCCTGTAGCACTGTTGACATTTTTAGATTGTTGTTATAGGTCCAGCTGCTGCAGCATTTGGTCAGGGTCAGGGTCAGAGATGGTAGAGGGGAGAGCAGGAGTCCAGGTCAGCTTCGGCTTTCAGGACCGGCAAAGCAGCCTGTAATTAAACATAAAGAGAAAAAACAAAAACAAAACAAAAACAGACGAACAGGAAAATGATGTTGTATTGGCTGTGTTATTCAGAGAGGGGAGAAACACCGGGCCAGGCCCTGTGTCAGCCTTCTCTCCCCCTTTTTGTTTTTCCTCACAATATAATTAACTCATAACCCACCAAGTTGACAGGACAACACAGGTAGATATTAAAATTCGTAAGATCACGTTTAAAAGCACAAAAAAGGAATTTTCCTTCCTTCAGTAATCACTTGTATGATTCAATCAGCAGAAAACATCTCACAATTTGACTCTTAACCACTAAATTTGTTGTTTCATCACTGGTTGGTCATACCAGTCTCGTTCTTTTTGAAGTTGTTGTCCTGCAACCCAGAGAGTTTATTTGTTAGTAGTGGATAAACTTCAGCATTTGATAACAAAACTATTAAGTTTTCCCTGTTTTAACACTAATGAGGGATATAGGCACATGTGTTGGCTGTAGTGTAAGCTGTTCTTCATTGCATGTATGTGTGTTAGTAGCTTGCATGCAGGGCCTCTGGGACTGTCTCACCCAAAAGAACATTTTCTCAACAGTTGCCTTTCTCTCACGTGTGTTAAGAAAGGCAAATGTGCTTGAAGCAGTTGTGAGATTATTATGCTGTTATATATTACATTATACCTATAATCAAAATGAGTGAATCATGATACTGCTGTAGGCCACATCATACTTCTGAGTTAAAAGAATGTGAAAATCATTAGATTTATTAGATAGGTTTGTATTATCCTATACTGCTGATTTATTGTGAGTGAGTTACACTGTTTCATGACATTTCATACTGCCGAGTTATGAAAAGAATATTGTATTCAGAGAGTAGGGGCCTCTCTCTCTTTTTTTCTTTGTGATAGTAAAGAGCCACGGGAGCGTCACCCCCACCTTTGGTGGAGGCAGAAAAACAGGGAGCCAAGGTCATAACTCAGGCTCACTAAGAGTTAGAAAGAATATGAATGCTTAGTTTGTGGCTGTGGCGCATTTTGTATGGCTTCTTTTCTTTGTTTAGTAGCTTTCTGCCTTCACCTGAGGGTGTGCCCTAAGCATGTGACTTCAGGTCTCCATAATTGGAGTTTATTTAAAGATAAATAAAATGATTTCATATATTGCTCGCAGATCATGCATTAGACGGTATGTTGCAGTATTAGCCTGCTTCAACACTTAAGCAAAACATCACTCTTTGTTTTATTATGTGTGCCTATGACAAGAGGCACACATATTACTATTCGTCGGATTTATTATTATTATGTGTGCCTATGCCAAGAGGCACACATATTACTATTCGTCGGATTTATTATTATTATTATGTGTGCCTATGACAAGAGGCACACATATTACTATTCGTCGGATTTATTATGTGTGCCTATGCCAAGAGGCACACATATTACTATTCGTCGGATTTATTATTCTTATTATGTGTGCCTATGCCAAGAGGCACACATATTACTATTCGTCGGATTTATTATTATTATTATTATTATTATTATTATTATTCTCCAGTTTCATATATGTTACCTCATTTTGTGCGGCCGGATCTGGAATGGTGTGCTATGACTTTTGGTGTTTATGAATTTTATAGTTTTTTAAATATTAATATTTTAGTGAAAATTTTCCCGCGCTCCTCTGCCAAACAGTTTTGACATTAGGGTTACATATGTTAGATCATTTTGTGCGGCTGGAGCTGGACTATTATGTTATGACTTTTGGTGTTTATAACTTTTATAGTTTTTTAAATATTAATATTTTAGTGCAAATTTAGGCCAATTCATCTTTTGGCGCCAAATAAACAGACTTCATTTGTGGTGTGTTGGCTCTCTCTAGTGGTATGCCGGGAGTGGTACAGCCTGTGTACCCTTATTTGGATTACCGTAATGATGACAATTTCAACAGTGCGCACAGCGTCGCTGCTTTCAGGAGCCCTTGGAATTTTTAAGGTTGCGCAAATCATTCAAAAGTTACGGTAATGCTTGGTGGAAAACTCAATATCCCACAATTCATAGCACGCCTCTACAGAGTGAACAATGGCGGCCACCACTTCGTTTTATATGTCTTTTATTCGTGTTTCTAGGTCACAAAATAAGCTTTTAAGATATTTTCAGGCGAGAATGTAGGTGTGTAAACTTCAAATATCTGCTTGTTTTATCAAGACATCCCATATTTAGCGACAGTGCTCTGACTACGTCGGTCCTGCCTGACAGCTAGCCGGCTACCTAGCTGGCTACCTAGCTAGCTGCCGCACTTGGCTGCAAATGGATAGCGAGGGACTCTCTCTGTCGTTTCACCTCCCTGGTCTCTCGCAAATGCTCGCATAGAATCGGAGTTACAGCTGGATGTGGAAAAAATAACTGAGTTGTTTGGTGGTGGAGCTACAACAGAGGGCAGCTACCCACCGGTGTGTGACAGAAAGGACATGCCGCCAACGAGACATATGAGGCCGGGCAGGCGATTGCTAACGCGGTGGTCAATCATGGATCAGGGAAAGCGAAGGCAGGAGCGTGAGGTGAACTGAATTTCAGGTAAGAAGTTATGAACTGCACTCTATTTGGGTCAGATATAAACCGAGTTTAGGTGTAGTTTATTTAGCAGCAGTTCTCTTATGTGTTGCTGATAGCCGGCTAGCTAGCTAGCGCCGCTAGCATAGTTAGCTCGCGCCGCTAGCAACCCTTCGTGAAAAAGCACCCAGGCTTGGCTTATATTGAGGCGGGTGAAACTCGTGTCAGCACCCGGTCGCTCTCTATTTGGGTCAGATATAAACCGAGTTTAGGTGTAGTTTATTTAGCAGCAGTTCTCTTATGTGTTGCTGATAGCCGGCTAGCTAGCTAGCGCCGCTAGCATAGTTAGCTCGCGCCGCTAGCAACCCTTCGTGAAAAGCACCCAGGCTTGGCTTATATTGAGGCGGGTGAAACTCGTGTCAGCACCCGGTCGCTCTCTATTTGGGTCAGATATAAACCGAGTTTAGGTGTAATTTATTTTCGTTGACCTTTTACAATCGTAATGCCACGGGAGTTTATATACAGCTGTGTGCGTACTAAGTTACTGACGTTGGACTTTATTTTATTCATTAGGGTTAGTTCATAGAGTTGCCGTGCCGTACAAACGGAATCGTCCCACATTCAGAGAAAACATTATGATTTATTCTGTCGTTACGAAGCCTCCCCTGTCATTCTCTCGCGTGTTGAAACGTCAATCATGAAACTGATCAATGATCGGCTGTTCGCTCTTATTTATCGCGCTAAACAACAGCAGCACGTTTAAGCTTGATCAGCTGTTGTTAGAATTCTTTTGATTTTAATTTCTAGTATCAGCTGATGTTTGCTGGAGCATGAAGATGAAATCAGGAGATGTCCTTACTGAATCATCAGAGCTGAACTGGTGATGGAGAAACAGGTTTACACTTTAGGTGACATGAATGAGTTGAAGGGAAGTTATGAGTTGTTTCTGAGAGACAAAGACCAAGCTCCTTTTTTGTGTAGCTGACAGCTGGTAACTGTGCAGGGCGGATCTAGCAAAGCTTTTAGGGGGGGGGGAGCTAGGGCATTACAGAGAAAGGTGGACACAAAGATATACTTTTCTTTCTTACTCTCATATAAAATATTTAGCTTTTATTAAATAGTTATCTGAATCTCACAACCAAAGTTTGTATAATAATACACAGGATTGGCTGTAGACCATTGTTCATAATTCAGAACACTGTGTAAAAATAACAAAAAACAAAAAGTGAATGCATGTGTGAAAAGTGGTCTATAATGTAATGCTTCAAAGTGTGTTCATGCAAACATTGTCGGGTCTGCCGTGGTACAATGGGACTTCTGCTCATGAACCTGTGTGCACAGCGTCTGCAAATCGGCGCTGTACAAAGTAACTTCATCTTTACACAAAACTGTAAGCTGTCATCTGTGAGGCGTGAGCGGTGTTTGTTTTTACCATAGTTCATGGTGGAGAATGGCTGCTCTTCTGAGTTTTGCTCTCTGTAGCCGTATGAATGGCAAACTACAGTGATTAGCAGCGGCATAGGCACACATAAAATTTCTTCTGAAATTTTCGCTTTCTAGTTATTATTATTATTATTATTATTATTTTCCTTTTTCCGCCTGAAATTTTGCAGTGTATCTCGACCCGCAGTTTTTGGACAAGCTTCATATATGTTACCTCATTTTGTGCGGCTGGATCTGGAATGGTGTGCTATGACTTTTGGTGTTTATGAATATTATAGTTTTTTAAATATTAATATTTTAGTGAAAATTTTCCCGCGCTCCTCTGCCAAACAGTTTTGACAATAGGGGTACATATGTTACATCATTTTGTGCGGCTGGAGCTGGGCTAGTATGGTGTGACTTTTGGTGTTTATAACTTTTATAGTTTTTGAAATATTTAGATTTTAGTGCAAATTTAGGCCAATTTCTAGGCTCCTGAGAAAGATTCTGCTTTTGGCACCATAGAAACAGACTTCATTTGTGGTGTCTTGGCTCTCTCTAGTGGTATACCGGGAGTAGTACAGCCGAAAAGATTTTATCCTTGTGTTGAAAACTCCATATCCCACAATTCATAGCACGCCTCTACAGAGTGAACAATGGCGGCCACCACTTCGTTTTATATGTCTTTTATTCGTGTTTCTAGGTCACAAAATAAACTTTTAAGATATTTTCAGGCGAGAATGTAGGTGTGTAAACTTCAAATATCTGCTTGTTTTATCAAGACATCCCATATTTAGCGACAGTGCTCTGACGACGTCGGTCCTGCCTGACAGCTAGCCGGCTACCTAGCTAGCTGCCGCACTTGGCTGCAAATGGATAGCGAGGGGACTCTCTCTGTCGTTTCACCTCCCCGGTCTCTCGCAAATGCTCGCATAGAATCGGAGTTACAGCTGGATGTGGAAAAAATAACTGAGTTGTTTGGTGGTGCTATAACGCGGAGCTACAACAGTGGGCAGCTATCCACCGGTGTATGACAGAAAGGACATGCCGCGACCGCCGATCGACCGGTGTTTGCTAACGCAGAGGTCAATCGTGGATCAGGGAAAGCGAAGGCAGGAGCGTGAGGTGAACTGAATTTCAGGTAAGAGTTATGACCTGCACTCTATTTGGGTCAGATATAAACCGAGTTTAGGTGTAGTTTATTAGCAGCAGTTCTCTTATGTGTTGCTGATAGCCGGCTAGCTAGCTAGCGCCGCTAGCATAGTTAGCTAGCACCGCTAGCGACCCTTCGTGAAAAAGCACCCAGGCTTGGCTTATATTAAGGCGTGTGAAACTCGTGTCAGCACCCGGTCGCTCGCCGACAGTATGTGTTTTAGCTGGACTTATTTTTCGTTTATATGGACCGATGATTTATTTATTTATTCATTTTAGTAACGGTATAAACAGTGAAAGGTGGTGGATTGGCCAGATGTAAACTTCAAATATCTGCTCGTGTTACCAAGACATCCATATTAGCTCTGATGTTTTCGGTGCCTGCAAAGAGCTAGACAGGTAGCTAGCTAACCCGAGCTGGCTGTCTTTTTGACTCAGGGTCATAGCTGGACTTATTTTTCGTTTTTATGAGCCGATGAGGGTTGGTTTTTTTAGTAACGGTACAAACAGTGAAAGGCGGTGGATTGTCCAGATGCTGGTCGATGTGGAAAAAATAACTGAGTTGTTTGGTAGTCGCTGACGCGGAGCTACAACCGAGGGCAGCTATCCACCGGTGTGTGTCAGAAAGAACATGCGGGGAACGAGGCGCGAGGCGACCGCCGATCGACCGGTGGTAGATCGTGGATCAGGGAAACCGAAGGCAGGAGAAGCAGGCGGCTGCCGTCGGAGCGTGAGGTGAACTGAATTTCAGGTAAGAAGTTATGACCTGCACTCTATTTGGGTCAGATATAAACCGAGTTTAGGTGTAGTTTATTTTCGTTGTGCTGACTTTTTACAATCAGTTATAATAACTCGTACTGCGTGGTAGCTAGCACGATGGAGTTTCTATACAGCTGTGTGCCCGCTAAGTTACTGATGTTGAACTTTATGACAGCCTCCCCTGTCATTCTCTCGCCTGTTCAAACTTCAGTCATGAAACTGATCAATGATCGGCTTTTCTC
This sequence comes from Oreochromis niloticus, assembly GCF_001858045.2. Taxonomy (NCBI): domain Eukaryota; kingdom Metazoa; phylum Chordata; class Actinopteri; order Cichliformes; family Cichlidae; genus Oreochromis; species Oreochromis niloticus. The sequence goes on from NC_031969.2 coordinate 1,486,951, forward strand.
TCTGTTTGTTTATCGCGCTAAACAACAGCAGCACGTTTAAGCTTGATCAGCTGTTGTTAGAATTCATTTGATTTTAATTTCTAGTATCAGCTGATGTTTGCTGGAGCCACAGCTGTAGAAGCGGCTGGTCGAAACCAGGAGATGACCTTACTGAATCATCAGAGCTGAACTGGTGATGGAGAAACAGGTTTACCTGTTTAGGCAAGTTGTATTTTGAGGAATAATTTTATTATTGAACAACAACCATGTTCTCAATGAACCCAAAAACACATTAATATCAAAGCTGAATGTTTTCAGAAGTAGTTTTTAGTTTGTGTTTAGTTTTAGCTATTTTAGGGGATATCTGTGTGTGCAGGTGACTATTACTGTGCATAATTATTAGGCAACTTAACAAAAAACAAATATATACCCATTTCAATTATTTATTTTTACCAGTGAAACCAATATAACATCTCCACATTCACAAATATACATTTCTGACATTCAAAAACAAAACAAAAACAAATCAGTGACCAATATAGCCACCTTTCTTTGCAAGGACACTCAAAAGCCTGCCATCCATGGATTCTGTCAGTGTTTTGATCTGTTCACCATCAACATTGCGTGCAGCAGCAACCACAGCCTCCCAGACACTGTTCAGAGAGGTGTACTGTTTTCCCTCCTTGTAAATCTCACATTTGATGATGGACCACAGGTTCTCAATGGGTTCAGATCAGGTGAACAAGGAGGCATGTCATTAGTTTTTCTTCTTTTATACCCTTTCTTGCCAGCCACGCTGTGGAGTACTTGGACGCGTGTGATGGAGCATTGTCCTGCATGAAAATCATGTTTTCTTGAAGGATGCAGACTTCTTCCTGTACCACTGCTTGAAGAAGGTGTCTTCCAGAACTGGCAGTAGGACTGGGAGTGAGCTTGACTCCATCCTCAACCCGAAAAGGCCCCACAAGCTCATCTTTGATGATACCAGCCCAAACCAGTACTCCACCTCCACCTTGCTGGCGTCTGAGTCGGACTGGAGCTCTCTGCCCTTTACCAATCCAGCCACGGCCCATCCATCTGGCCCATCAAGACTCACTCTCATTTCATCAGTCCATAAAACCTTAGAAAAATCAGTCTTGAGATATTTCTTGGCCCAGTCTTGACGTTTCAGCTTGTGTGTCTTGTTCAGTGGTGGTCGTCTTTCAGCCTTTCTTACCTTGGCCATGTCTCTGAGTATTGCACACCTTGTGCTTTTGGGCACTCCAGTGATGTTGCAGCTCTGAAATATGGCCAAACTGGTGGCAAGTGGCATCTTGGCAGCTGCACGCTTGACTTTTCTCAGTTCATGGGCAGTTATTTTGCGCCTTGGTTTTTCCACACGCTTCTTGCGACCCTGTTGACTATTTTGAATGAAACGCTTGATTGTTCGATGATCACGCTTCAGAAGCTTTGCAATTTTAAGACTGCTGCATCCCTCTGCAAGATATCTCACTATTTTTGACTTTTCTGAGCCTGTCAAGTCCTTCTTTTGACCCATTTTGCCAAAGGAAAGGAAGTTGCCTAATAATTATGCACACCTGATATAGGGTGTTGATGTCATTAGACCACACCCCTTCTCATTACAGAGATGCACATCACCTAATATGCTTAATTGGTAGTAGGCTTTCGAGCCTACACAGCTTGGAGTAAGACAACATGCATGAGAGGATGATGTGGACAAATACTCATTTGCCTAATAATTTTGCACTCCCTGTATAAAATATTTAGCTTTTATTAAATAGTTATCTGAATCTTACAACCAAGTTTGTATAATAATACACAAGATTGGCTGTAGACATTGTTCATCATTCAGAACACTGGGTAAAATAACAAAAAACAAAAGTGAATGCAAAGTGCATAATATTTATTTTACGTGTTTGATATGTGTGGCGGGGCGTGGTCTGCAGTGCGCTGCAGGGGAGGTGGACCCACCTGAGGGGCATCTGCAATCACACCTCTCGGGCGTAGTCTGTGCTCTCTTGGCTGTTTTTTGGGTGTGTGTCGGGCTGTGAGTTGAAAAGCTACAGCTGGCTGGGAGGGTACACCAACCATGTGTGAAAAGTGGTCCATAACGTACTGGTTCAAAGTGTGTTCGTGCAAACATTGTCGGGGTCTGCCGTGGTACAGAGGGACTTCTGCTTATGAACCTGTGTGCACAGCGTCTGCAAATCCGGGCTGTACAAAGTGACCTCATCTTTACCCAAAACTGTAAGCTGTCATCTGTGAGGCGCGAGCGGTGTTTGTTTTTACCATAATTCATGGTGGAGAATGGCTGCTCTTCTGAGTTTTGCTGTCTGTAGCCGTATGAATGGAAAACTACACAGATTAGCAGCGGCATAGGCACACATAAAATTTCTTCTGAAATTTTCGCTTTCTAGTTATTATTATTGTTATGTGTGCCTATGCCAAGAGGCACACATATTACTATTCCTCAGATTTATTATGTGTGCCTATGCCAAGAGGCACACATATTACTATTCGTCGGATTTATTATTCTTATTATTATATTATTATTATTTCCTTTTTCCGCTGAAATTTTGCAGTGTATCTCGACCCGCAGTTTTTGGACAAGCTTCATATATGTTACCTCATTTTGTGCGGCTGGATCTGGAATGGTGTGCTATGACTTTGGTGTTTATGAATATTATAGTTTTTTTAAATATTAATATTTTAGTGAAAATTTTCCCGCGCTCCTCTGCCAAACAGTTTTGACAATAGGGTACATATGTTACATCATTTTGTGCGGCTGGAGCTGGGCTAGTATGGTGTGACTTTTGGTGTTTATAACTTTTATAGTTTTTGAAATATTTAGATTTAGTGCAAATTTAGGCCAATTTCTAGGCCTGAGAAAGATTCTGCTTTTGGCACCATAGAAACAGACTTCATTTGTGGTGTCTTGGCTCTCTCTAGTGGTATACCGGGAGTAGTACAGCCGAAAAGATTTTATCCTTGTGTTGAAACTCCATATCCCACAATTCATAGCACGCCTCTACAGAGTGAACAATGCGGCCACCACTTCGTTTATATGTCTTTTATTCGTGTTTCTAGGTCACAAAATAAACTTTTAAGATATTTTCAGGCGAGAATGTAGGTGTGTAAACTTCAAATATCTGCTTTTTATCAAGACATCCATATTTAGCGACAGTGCTCTGACGACGTCGGTCCTGCCTGACAGCTAGCTGGCTACCTAGCTAGCTGCCGCACTTGGCTGCAAATGGATAGCGAGGGACTCTCTCTGTCGTTTCACCTCCCCGGTCTCTCGCAAATGCTTGCATAGAATCGGAGTTACAGCTGGATGTGGAAAAATAACTGAGTTGTTTGGTGGTGCTATAACGCGGAGCTACAACAGTGGGCAGCTATCCACCGGTGTATGACAGAAAGGACATGCCGCGACCGCCGATCGACCGTGTTTGCTAAGCGGAGGTCAATCGTGGATCAGGAAAGCGAAGGCAGGAGCGTGAGGTGAACTGAATTTCAGGTAAGAAGTTATGACCTGCACTCTATTTGGGTCAATATAAACCGAGTTAGGTGTAGTTTATTTAGCAGCAGTTCTCTTATGTGTTGCTGATAGCCGGCTAGCTAGCTAGCGCCGCTAGCATAGTTAGCTAGCACCGCTAGCGACCCTTCGTGAAAAAGCACCCAGGCTGGCTTATATGAGGCGGGTGAAACTCGTGTCACACCGGTCGCTCGCGACAGTATGTGTTTAGCTGGACTTATTTTTGTTTATATGGACCGATGATTTATTTATTTATTCATTTTAGTAACGGTATAAACAGTGAAAGGTGGTGGATTGGCCAGATGTAAACTTCAAATATCTGCTCGTGTTACCAAGACATCCCATATTAGCTCTGATGTTTTCGGTGCCTGCAAAGAGCTAGACAGGTAGCTAGCTAACCGAGCTGGCTGTCTTTTGACTCAGGGTCATAGCTGGACTTATTTTTCGTTTTTATGAGCCGATGAGGGTTTTTTTAGTAACGGTACAAACAGTGAAAGGCGGTGGATTGTCCAGATGCTGGTCGATGTGGAAAAAATAACTGAGTTGTTTGGTAGTCGCTGACGCGGAGCTACAACCGAGGGCAGCTATCCACCGGTGTGTGTCAGAAAGAACATGCGGGGAACGAGGCGGCGAGGCGACCGCCGATCGACCGGTGGTAGATCGTGGATCAGGGAAACCGAAGGCAGGAGAAGCAGGCGGCTGCCGGTCGGAGCGTGAGGTGAACGAATTTCAGGTAAGAAGTTATGACCTGCACTCTATTTGGGTCAGATATAAACCGAGTTTAGGTGTAGTTTATTTTCGTTGTGCTGACTTTTTACAATCAGTTATAATAACTCGTACTGCGTGGTAGCTAGCACGATGGAGTTTCTATACAGCTGTGTGCGCGCTAAGTTACTGATGTTGAACTTTATGACAGCCTCCCCTGTCATTCTCTCGCCTGTTCAAACTTCAGTCATGAAACTGATCAATGATCGGCTTTTCTCTCTTGTTTGTTTGTCGCGCTAAACAGCAGCAGCACGTTTAAGCTTGATCAGCTGTTGTTAGAATTCATTTGATTTTAATTTCTAGTATCAGCTGATGTTTGCTGGAGCCACAGCTGTAGAACGGCTGTCGAAACCAGGAGATGACCTTACTGAATCATCAGAGCTGAACTGGTGATGGAGAAACAGGTTTACCTGTTTAGGCAAGTTGTATTTTTGAGGAATAATTTTATTATTGAACTACAACCATGTTCTCAATGAACCCAAAAAACACATTAATATCAAAGCTGA